>NW_021620648.1:220873-251864 GCF_004785775.1 Grammomys surdaster | reverse complement strand
TCTCTCTCTCTCTCTCTCTCTCTCTCTCTCTCTCTCTCTCTCTCTCTGTGTGTGTGTGTGTGTGTGTGTGTGTTAAAAGGAGACTTATTAGATTGGCTTACACAATCCAACAATAGCTGCTCACACCAGAAAGGCTGAGAATCCAGTAGTTGTTTAGTTCACGAGGCTGGATGTCTCAGCAGTATTACTCTGGTGCTGAACACATGAAGAGCTGCTAGCCTTCAGTCTCTGTCAGAAGGCTGAGGAAGCTGGTTCTAACATCAGTGAAAGATGCTGCACCAATAGAATAGATGAGCTTGCCAGCAGGAGTGAAGGCAAGCAGGCAAAACTCAAAGTTTCCTTCTTCTAAATTTTTTTATTGGAAAGTCAGTTGTGTTGGATGGTGTTTTGCTGGGCAAACAATTGGAGGAGTGTTTTCCTGAAGTGGACACAGGTGAAAGGATGTTTTGCTAAAGCAAGCACATGAAAGGACACCTAATGAAGGATTCTTCACTAACTACACGCATGTATTGGTTCACCTTACGTTGTGTTGTTGAGCTCCATTTTTCTAGACTCCATAGAAAGAAACACACCAAAAAACTTCTGGTGATGTGCTGGTGGCTTCTTGCTGCTTCCGTATACTCGGGCTGATGGACAGAGTGATGTCAGCTGCTACAGACTCACATGCTGAAGAAAGACACATGGTGAGGCAAGACCCGTGGAGGACACATGATGTTTGGAGGGAGTTTAACTAGGACTCAACGGACTGTGAGAGGGGCTTGCTTGTAGAGTTAGCTGTGCGAATGCTTCTTTGTCTCTCATCTTCGATGATCTTTGCTTCACTGAGGGAGGCACAGCTGAGAACTTCTCCTGGTGTTCCTGGTCACTCCTGATGACTCCTGCCAATTTGGCTGAGGTTTGACTATCTCTGCTAGGTTGTGCCACCTTTGCTACTATCCCAACACTACTGAACTAGACTCACGGTATATCCATGAAGTGTTTGTGAGTTGATCGAGCTGCCCTTGCTGACCTGTGAACTGAACTGCTGATTTCCTGACAACGCAGATGGGATTTGCTCCAAAGAAACTTTCTAAACACTTCCCTGGCATCCTAATAACCTTTCTTTTCCATTACCTTTGGTGGGTGGTGGTCTAGAAATGAGGTTAAAGCATTTAGGAACCAACATTAAAAACAGGTTATTGAAAAATTTAAGCAACAGGTAAGTCTTCCTGCTTACAAATAATGTGATCAAGAAGGAACCTCACAGGAGAACCCAGCATCTTCTGTTTCAGTTGACTCCAGATCCAGTCAGGCTGACAACCAAAATTAGTCATCATGCCAATTGGTGTCCCAATGTCTTCAGTTACAGGATGGATGGGCAGTACATCCTTATAGTATATGTGTAAATGTATGTGCAAGCATGAACGAAAGCGTGTGCATGGTACCCAGGCGTGGTAGTGCCTGCCTTTAATCCCAGCACTTGGAGACAGAGACAGGTGGATTTCTGTGAGTTTGAGCCTGGTCTACAGAAGTAAGTTCCAAGACAGCCAGGACTTGGTAGAGAGACCATGTCTCAAACAAACATGTGTGTGTGTGTGTGTGTGTGTGTGTTTACCACTGTCTGTGCATGGATAGGTAGGGAGATGCCAACAATCCAAAATATGATTAGGAAAATATGCATACATATATGATTCTTAGATCTCTCCATTAGCTGTTATACACCAAGCTAGTAAACCTCATGGGCCAGATGAGTGAGAGGCCCAAGAAGAAGATTCCCCACCTAACCTGCATCTTTGTAAATACGAATTACTTGGGAGACAACATGGGTACATAAGGAAAATAAAGAGATACTGCCTTGAGGAGTCGGAAAGACAAAGTGTTGATCAAAGAGCAAATTGAAAACTCATCTTGAGCCAGGTGGTGATGGTGCATGCCCTTAAGCCCAGTACTTGGGAGGCAGAGGCAGGCAGATCTCTGTGAGTTCAAGACCAGCCTGGTCTACAGTGTGGGTTGCAGGACAGTCAGACACACTCTACCTCACAAAAACAAAACAAATCAAAAAACCCACAGATAGATAGTGTCTTAGTTTGGGTTTTACTGCTGTGAACAGACACAATGACCAAGGCAACTCTTATAAAAACAACATTTAATTGGGGCTGGCTTACAGGTTCAGAGGTTCAGTCCAGTATCGTCAAGGCAGGAGAATGGCAGCATCCAGGCAGGCATGGTGCAGGAGGAGCTGAGAGTTCTACATCTTCATCTGAAGGCTGCTAGCAAATACTGGCTTCCAGGCAGCTAGGATGAGTGTCTTAAAGCCCAAACCCACAGTGACACACCTACTCCAGGAAGTCCACACATCCAAATAGTGTCACTTTCAGGGCTGAGTATATTCGAATCATGACAGATAGGTAGGTACGTAGATAGATAGATAGATAGATAGATAGATAGATAGATAGATAGATAGATAGATAGATGTCATCTTGTTCTCCAGGGCTGAGGCTGTGGCCACTTGCCACAAATGTCACTGGGAGGGACAAAACCTGACTGAGCATGGGAGATCCTAGGAATGTGAAAACCGAGCCACACAGCTCTCCTGATCTTGAGGACAACAGGAGAAGGACCTGACCTTCCTAGTGTCAGCATGAGGATGACCTCTGCAGGTCCAGTCTAGTTCTGAAGATTTACAAGCAAAAGAGAACAAGGCCCACTGCAGCTTGGGGGGCTGAAGTGGAAACTTAAGAGTTCTTTGGAAGTCCGTTTTATTGGATGGTGTTTTGCTTGGGCTCGTGATGGAGCTAAAACAGACACAAAGAAAAGATGATGAAAGAAAAAAAAGAGATGTTCTGCTAAAACGGACACATGATAACTGATTCTTTGCTGACAACACACATGTATTGGTCCACCTTACATTGCATAGCTGAGCTCCGTTTGTCTAGATACTATAGACAGAAACATGCCAAAGAACTTCTGGTGGCATGCTGCAATTTCTTGTCACCGCCATGGAATTGGGCTGATTGGCAGAGTGATATCAGCTGAGACAGACCATAGAGGATACATAATATTTAAAGAGAGTATAAAAAAGGCTTAAGGGACAGTGACGATGGCTGAACTTGGCTTGCTTATAGAACTAAGCTTGTTGGTCCTGTGTCTTCACTGATCTTCACTTTATTAAGAGAGACATAGCCAAAAACTTTCCCTGGCATTCCTGTTGGCCCTGGTCCCTCCTGTCAACTCGTGGCGAGGCTGAGGCCTGGCTATCTCTATTAGGTCGTGCCACTGCTTCTGATTTGTGTTTGCTATCCTGGCTCTACCAAACTAGACTACTGGTATATCCATAAAATGTTTAAAAATAGATCGAGCTGCCACTATGGACCTATAAACTGAACTGCTGATTTCCAGTCAACACAGATGGGAGTTGCTCCAAAGAACCTTTCTACACAGGTCCACTTCCCTGTATCTTTTCTTTTCCACTACCTCTGGTGGACGGTGGAGTACAAGGGAGGTTAAACCGTTTAAGAACCATCATTAAAAATAGGTTTTAAAAAATTTAAAATCACAGGAGGCAGGACAGAGCCCCGAGAGCATAAAGGCTGCTAAGAAGCCTCCGGGAAACCAAAGACACTACAGAGTATTTGTAATGTCTGACACACGCTGATGTGATGTGAAGCCAGTCTTCCAGTGGCTCCTCCGTGCCCACCAGACTCTGACAGTTTTGAGCTATCCAGGGTACCCGAAAACAGGCTGAACCCCAGCTCCTCTACTGACCACCTAGGTAACTGTTGCTATGTTACAGCACACCTGTGGATCCATTTCCTTATTTAGGGAACGCTGGTTGCAATTTCTACCTTAGGGGTGTTCTGAGACTAACAGAGAATAGATCATAGAAGGCGCCCAACTTTGTGGGGGTTATGGGGTCAGTGATGGTTGCCCTCCAAGGTGAGATCATGTCCAGAGCTCCGACACTAACACTAGACAACAGGGACAAGTGTCACTCATCTTTTTACCGTGGGACATCGCCTTGTTGTGGGGCATCTCATAAGCCTGAACTGAAATGAACAACATTCACTGAAACACCATAGAGAGGAAGGCATTGGCTGGCTTCCTCGGTGACCTTAGAGGGATAGGGACCCTGATGCCACACCAGCCCCAGAATCAATCTCCCTACTTCATACCCAGGTCTGTGACTCTCAGACCTTTCTTGTATTAGTCCTTTTGCTATGACCAAGTGTCTGTAAGGAGCAGCTTAACCAGCGGTTCTCAACCTATGCGTTGCGACCCCTTTGGGTTCACGGGGGTTGCATATCAGATATCATGCATATCAAATATTTACGTTCTGATTCATAACAGTAGCAAAGTCGCAGTTATGAAGTAGCAATGAAAATAATTTTATGGTTGGGGGTCACCACAACAGGAACTGTGTTAAAGGGTTGCAGCGTTAGGAAGGCTGAGAACCGCTGAGCTTAAGGAAGGCAGCATTTCTTTCAGCCCACAGTTGGAGGAGACAGACTCCAGCATGGAGGGAAGGTGAGGAGTAGGAAGCCGCTAGTCACGTGTGTGACTTCAATCAGGAAGCAGTGGAGAGAGATGAATGTTACTGCATAGCTGGCTTTCTCCTTTTCCCTCCCTCCAGGACCTCAGCCTATGGGATGGTACCACTTCCCCGTACAGTTAAACCTCTGGGCGAGCATCTTCACAGACACACTTAGGGGTCCAATCAAGTTGTCAAAGATTTTGAACCATCACTGTTCCCTCACGTCTCGCAGGCCAGGCATGCCCAGAGAGTGCCACATTTAAGCTGGAGTGGTGAGTCAGGGGAGGAGGGGCCTCAGGACGGAGGACGGTTTGGAGCTGCTAAGAAGGCTCAGGTGAGGCAGAGAAGTATTCTTGGGGTGGATGAACTTAATTCAAACAGTGGAGTAGGACTTTGGTGTGGTTCCTGAGAACAGAATCCAGCACGGGGATCTGGAAATATAGCGGGAAATGAGCAGAATAGAGAAGGTTCTCTCCATTGGGAAAAGCCTTGGAGGGAGATGCTGGAGATGGCTTGGGAGCTAGCAGGGATTGATAGCATAAAAGAGAACAGAGCTAACCCTCTCCTTGGCGTGCCCTGTTCACTTTGGACCTGGACTAGGACCCCGCCTTTAGCCCCGCCCCTCCCCAGGCCGGAGGGAGGGGAAGCACCGGGAGCTGGAACCTGCCTTTGCTCTGGAAATAGAAAATTGAGGCTGTAACTGAATAACTTCTGCAGAGGAGGGCAAGGCACCAGCAGGATTTGCAGCAGTGAAAATAATCTGTCTCGCTTGGGTAGATCCCGAGGTAGTTCGGATGTGGGGGGTAGAGGCCTGGTCTGCTGGGCCAAGCAGGGCGATTCACAGCTTGGCCTTCCGCTAGCCAACAGCCATAGTTCCCTGAAGGTGTATCTTGTCTGGAAAAAGCCAGCACTCAGAACCACAGACCTGGGTATGAAGCAGGAAGCTTGATCCTGGGGCTTTTGTGGCACCAGAGTCCCTGTCCTTCTAAGGTCACCGAGGAAGCCAGTCAGATGCTTTCCTCTCTATGGTCTTTTATTGAATGTAGTTCATTTCAGTGCAGGCTGTTGTGCCCCACAGCAGGGTTATGTGCTATGGTACAAAGATGAGTGACACTTGTCTGTACTCAAGCGGTCAGTGTTGGAGCTCTGGATGTGAGTACTCCTTGGATGGAAAACATCACTGCCCACAGACCAGCAAGATCGGTCTCTTCTGCCTGATAGCTTCAGCTTGCTCCAACTGCAGCCAAGCCCACAACACACAGTCAGGTGGATGGCAGAACAGGACCCCACCTAGCCCCAGAGAGACGGACCAGGCCTATGCACAGGGATTTAAAGGGAATATCCCAACTCCTAGACATCCTTCCCGACTGTGACCACACCTGCAGGACCGTCTCCCTCACTTCCAGCCCTGAACAGCAGGCCGTGACTACCTCAGTTCTCCAGACTCCCTCTGCTGAGGTTTGCTGGCTTGAAGCCCACCTGATCCACACGCAAGCAAGAGCAGCACACGTTCGCACACGCGCGCACACATACATACACACACACGAACACAGGCACTCACACACACTCACACACATGCACACACATGCATGCACACACACATACACACACACATACACACGCATGCACACACACACACGCACACACACATACACTGAGCAATAGATCTCTAGATTACAGGTCCCTCCTCCCCGAAATGTCAGTTTTCTTTTAGAATTTTAAAAATATATTTTATTCTGTGTATTATTGTTGCATGTAGGCATGACACCGCCTACATGGGAAGGCCAGAGGACCCATTGCAAGAAGTGATTCTTGACCTTCACCCCAAGGGTTTTGGGAATCAAGACTTGTCAACCTTGGCTGCAACCACCTTTAACCAGAGAACTATCTCAGTGCCCTGAGATATCGGTTTTCTCACTGTCAGAAGGGGCAGCAGGCCCTGCTCTGGGTTCAACCTGAGCTGCCCTCCTCCTCCCTAGTAGGCTGGTGAGGTAAAGAAGGTGCCAGTCCAGGGGATGGGCACTAGCCTCCCCTTCCTGGGCAGGAGAGGAAGGTGAGAGTCACTGACCCAAGAAGTTTCCATGGAAGCTGACATGAAGGAGAAAACAGGAGAGAGGCAGAGGGAGCCAGTACCCTCACAAAGTGGCGTCCTAACCATAAACTCCTAACTGAATTCTGTGGTAAACAGAAGCCAGAACTGCCCAGAGGGCGGAGAAGGGCTGGGCACCCATTGTCACCAGGTGTTACAGGGATAGGTAACTGGGGGTCAATCCAGGTCAAGAGGAGCCAGCTTGCCAAAGTAAGGACAGCCAGGGCTGAGCCATAGCCATCCCTGCTCCCGGGGCCCCTGGCACAGAAGTGTAGGCTGTTGGTGGGTGCACTGTCTGAGTGTCGATGTTTGAGAGAAAAGGGGTCATGTTGGTCCAAGAAAGTACCAAGTTCCCTCTCCAGCTGCTGACTCAGCCTCCTCCCTCCCTCCCTCTCCCTTCCCTCCTCCCTCCCTCCCTCCCTCCCCCATCCCTCCTCCCTCCTGAACTGATGGGAACAAAGATGCCGAGCAAGTTTCCAGTTGTAAAAAATCGGAGAGGAGCAGTCAAGAACAAAGATCAAGGCTTCAGATTTTCCATGACACTGGCACAGGGGCAGGGGCACCATACTTCCCTGGCACCAACCCCATTCCTGGTGCCTCTGGGAAGCAGGAACTCGTCATCTGTGCATGGCAATGCCTGCTTTCCCTGGGTCAGCCTGGGAGGAGGTAGCTTTCCAATTCGGGGGTCATTCAGCCCCAATTCTTACTGTCTCTTTGAAGTCAGGATTTATGGGACAGGGAAGCCACCCAGAAGACCCCAGACAGGCAGCAGAGTTTGGAGGTCAAAGTTCAAGAGAAGAGAGGGAAGGGAACAGAGGACCCAGGACAGGTGGAAGTGTGGACCTTGGGTAGGTGGAGTTGTGGGGATGTTAAGCAAGGCAGAGAAGGAATCTCTGTAAGAGGTCAAAGGGCAGTTAGAACATGGCTGCTTCTGGGGTGGGGTTGACACTCTGAAGACAGTTTTCCTCTTCCAGGTCCCTTGTCTGCCACACTCACCTACTGGGAAGCTAGGGCAGCTCCAACACAGGGAAGAGGCACACCCTCTCCACAAAACACACAGGAGGCACATCCATTAAAGACACTCTTCCTCTGTTCAGCAGGAGACAAACCCTTTCTTCCTTAGGACACAAACTCTCTCCCTTAGGAGAGTTAACAAGGTCCAACCAGTAGGACAAACTGAAAACAAATGTATAAACTATTGTATCTTTTTGTTGAAAAAAAAAAAACTCAGCTGAGTGTGTCGGTGCATGCCTTTGAACCCACCTCTCAGGAGGCAGAGGCAGGGGATCTGTGAGTTTGAGGCCCGCCTGGTCTACAGGCCAAGTTTCAGGATGGCCGGGGCTACACAGAGAATCTTTGTCGGAAAAATAAATAAGTAAATAAATAAATAAATAAATACCCTAAGAGTACTACAGTTGGATATGTGCCCAAGTGATATAAATTGCTGTGAGATAGAAACCCACCACCCTGGATTCTCAGTGCATATCCACCACTCTAGATTCTCAGTACACGCCCACAGTCCTGGGAGCTCAGTGCACACCCACAGTCCTGGGAGCTCAGTGCACACCCACAGTCCTGGTGCTCAGTGCACACCCACAGTCTGAGACATTCTCACATGTGTCTGCCCAGACCCAAAGCATTCTCAGGTACCAGTCCCATTCTTTTTTTTTGTTTGTTTTTTGAGACAGGGTTTCTCTGTGTAGTCCTGGCTGTCCTGGAACTCACTCTGTAGACCAGGCTGGCCTCGAACTCAGAAATCCACTTGCCTCTGCCTCCCAACTGCTAGGATTAAAGGCGTGCGCCACCACCGTCTGGCACCAGTCCCATTCCTGACCAGCCCCAATTCCTCCTTCTTCCTAACCTCCACCTTATCTTCCCTAGACTTCCATCTTAGGTGCTCACAAAGCTGGAGAGGTGAAAGTTCTAGGTAGGCTAAGTATGCATGTTTCCTATAGACTCTTGTCTGACCAAGGACATGCTCCGACACCAGGCAGTGCTGACTATGTCCTGCTCCTGACACTTGTTAGCCAGCCTAGGGCTAGTTATTTTAATCTCTCTAAGCCTCAGTGTCCTCATCTATAAAATGGGGATAATAAGGCCATTGTGAAACCCTAAGATGATACTACCTAAGAAGCTCTAAATGTTTTGGAAGATGAACAAGGAAATGATGATCTCAAGCCAGAATACCAGGGGATGGGATAAGATCAAGGGACACATAAGGATCACTGGTGTGAGGTAATGGCCGATCTTGGCCTGGATATAGAACATAGGATTTCATTGGTGATGCTTCATTAAACAGTACATAGAGGTTTAATACACATGCATGCTTGTTTCACAGCGAGAGAAGAAAATTCGAAGTAGGGATGCAGGGTAGTGTCAGGAAGCACACAGTCCCATGTCTGTTCCCTGCAGAGAGCCTCTAGGATGCTTGATTTTTGCCCAGCTTCCTAGGGTGGAGGATTGTAGCCTGGACCCACTGGGTAGCCAGGGTGATGGGGACAGAGATGGTTACAGACTCGGAGGCAGTCGTTTCCTTTGCTGGGGCTTACCTAGCAATGCAGTAGGGCCTCAGGCTGTAGATCATTTAGGAGAAGGGCTAAGGATGGCTGCCAATCCCCTCAAATTACTGTCACTTTCCCCACAGCCTGTCCCCAGGGCAGAGTACTGGCAGAGCAAGCCCTCTTGCTATGCAAGCCTGACCTACTAAGCTGAGGTTGTCCCACGCCCTGCTGCCTGACCTGGGCACCCTCTTGGTCACACACACACACCTGCCACCAACCCAGACTTTCCACTGCCGTTGCCCCCTGCCCCCCCAGGCACCAGCATTTCTGGCTGCACGGGCCTCCACTCTTGCTTGCCAGGGGTCTCCAGACAAAGATTCCCAGCCTCTTTCTAGAGCCAGCCTTCCCCTACTAGGCTCCCCTAACCTGTAAGAAGTTCCTCATTCAGTTTCTCAAGGCTTCTAAAGCTAGGCTTGAATAAAGGCTACACCCTGGCCAACAGGCTCTCCCCAGCCAAGTGGAGGCAGCCCCTAGAAGAACCAAACTGTGGAGGGTAGGCTCTCCTGCTACTCTGGCCCCAGACCTCACGCTGGGGCCCCCACACTGGCACCAGGGAACCCTCAGAGCTGAGCCCACCCTGCCATCAGAAGCCACAGGAATGTTCATGTGGGCCAGCCAGAGCCTGCTTGGTGACTGTCCACTCCTTCCTCCATGATGACTTTCCCTCTGTTTCTCTCTGACTCGGCTTCTGTTTAATTCTGTGATTTAATTTCTCTCCCATCCTGGGTTTTCTGTGGGGCTTTGTCTCTGCAGTCCACCCCAGCTGTCAAAGGGCAGCGGGCCTACCCTCTTCCTGTTGGGTGGCCAGCGCTTCTGATCCAGACCCTTGGCCTGTGTCATTGCCTGCTCAGGAAGTCTGCCTCTGAGAAGTGACTGAGGAGGTTTCCTCAGACAACCCCAAAGTCCAGGGCTGCAGTGGAGAGCAGAGTAAAGAGGAAAGAGGAAGCAGATAAACCTGAGGGCGGGAGGATGGGGAGGAAAGGGAAGTTTTACGTTATTAGGTGCACGAAGAGCCAGTGGGCTGGGGTGGGGGTTGTCTGGAGCTTTACAGAATGCAGGCGGAGAAGGAAATTGAGTTCTGAAGAAAGACAGTGTCTTGGGTAAAATGCCCATGGTTGAGGACTACATTCTGACAGTTCCCCCTGGTGTCTAACCTCAGTCTCGTCTACCTTTCTCCTGTGTGTTCATTTCTCACATACTCAAGATTCAAGCCCTTGGTGAAAGCATCCCCACGAAGTGCTTGTCTGGGTTACAGAGTCTTTCTCCTGGCCATTGAAGCCACCAGTGTCCTTTCCCTTAGCCACCAGAGACCAAGCTGTGGGCAGGAGAAGCTCAAGCCATGCAGACAGTCTTCCTTTCACACGCTTGCTCATTTACTATTCCCTCCCCACCTCTCCATCCCTTCCCTACCAGCTGCTTAAAATATTTCTCAAACAGAAAACCCTAACCACAGCTGGAAACAAACCCTAAAGTTAGTGTGGAACGTGGGAGCTGCCAGGGAGAGTTGCATATGGGCTTTGGCTGCCTGTGGGGGGACAGGCCTCTGCCTTGGAGACAGGCCTCCTGCAGGGCTGTGCAGAAAGCACCCAGGCCAGGGGAGAGAACAAGAGATCCACCCCCACTTCCACAATTAGCCAGGAAAGATGCCATGTCCCCGGCTCTGTACCAGACCACGGAGGGCAAGCTAGCTGAATAAAGAGTAAAGAGCTTAACGAGAAAGTTAGACTGAGTTGCAGAGTCTTTGACAACAGAATGCATTAAGGAACACTCCCAGCCCAGGAGACCTTGGCCTAGGCATTTCTAAATATAATGGTTCCTTTTAACCCCTAGTGTGGCAGAGACAAGCAAATCCTTGGAGCTCACTGGCCAGTCAGTCCAGCCAATCGGTGAGCTACAAGTTCAGTGGAGATGCTATCTCTAAAAATGACATGGAGAATGTAGAGAAAGACACCAATAATGCCCTCCGTCATACACAAACACACGCACCTGTGTGTATGAACACCAGCACACAATGCAGGAGCAAAACCTTGTCTCTGCTGGGTCTGTAGACCCTACTGAAATTAAGGACCAACCACATTTGAAACTAAATTCTTGTTGTCATTCCCCAAACAATACAGTGTAACAATTATTCATATTGCATTATATAGTGTATACAATACAGAGATAGCTACAAGCACACAGGATATGTGTGGGCTATTTGCAATGATCACACCATTTTACATAAAGGACAGGAACATCCTTCGGTTTTGCTATCTGCAATCCTGACCCCAATTCCTGTGCATCCGAGGGCCTCCTGAATAAGCAGCCTGAGATTTCAGAGTGAGAGGGTCCCTGGGTGAGGGTCAGCATCTTTCCCTAAGACTTCATGGAGCAAACAACAGCCACATCTGGGAGCACAGTGAGCTGTCTGACCCTCTACTCACAGAGAGATGAAGCAGAGTTAGAGAGATGAAGCAGAGACGGGACCCATGGGCCTATCATCCGATATATGGCACCCAGCACTAGAAATCCTCCTAGAACTGTGGAGCCCATGGGTGATACTCATCCGAGGAAGATGCTCAGGCAGGTGGCACCCAGCCATGGGAGTACAGCCCTGGGATTTAACCCCCTCCCCTCTGGTGTCCTGGGCTCTTTTCCTCTCCTAAAGCCTTCACTTGTCTTGTTTAAGATGGGTTAGGCCAGCAGGATGGCCACACAGTGCTAAGCCTCAGGACTTGGGAGAGTGTCCTGGGCTAGGGGGCTAGAGGCTTTCCCCCTGTGCCTTCCTCTTATGTCTCTGTGGCCTTTCTGGGGTCCCTAGCACCTCTGGACACATACCCTTTCAGATCTGAACACTCCAGGAGCTTGGGATGAATAGTGCCCTTTTGCAAACCTGAGAGCTAGCCACAAATGCCCTGCTAAATGGATGCCCAAGACTAACACCAAAATGACGGCAGAAACGTCAAGACACTAACTAACCTGTCAGCTCCATGGGTACCTTTAGACGAAAGCTTCTAAGGGCCTGTTGATGGAGACTTGGCAGAGAGAAAAGAAATGACCTTTATTTAATGTCCACCGAATGACAGGCACTACCCTGAAAGGTTTCTGTGGATTAACTTATTTTGTCATTTCCACAATGCTCCCCAAGAGCAAGCACACTGTGGCATGGAAAGGGTTAAGGACACTGATGGCCGTGCAGCTGCTAAGGTCTTCCAGGCCAGCACTCGAGTCTTGGCCTTTAAGATCTTGAGCCTGCACATTTAACACTGGCAGAGTTCTGACTGTTGCCTTTTCAGTGAAGTGCCTGGGGGGGAAGGATATGTGCTGGGCCTCACTGTGTCCCAGGGCTAATACAAGGCTGGGGACAAGTGGTACTCAGGATGAGAGCCAGGGCTCCCAGGCCTCTGGCAGGCAGGGTTAACCTTGACTAGCTCAAGGTAGAATATGTGCATGTGGTAGGGGTGGATTTAAAGAGTCCAAGGTTTTGTGCAAATGACCTCTCCATGGCTCATGACCTCATGGGTAAAGGAATTCAAGCCCTTTCTCAGCCCTGGACTAAGTAGACCCCAGCGGTATCCTCTGGCTGCAAGAATCTACCTGTTTCAAGGCAGCTTTGCCAGCGGCACCAAAATCCCTTCCTGCCTCACTGTGCCAGAACAAATCATGCCAGCCCCTGACCTGCTGCTTCAGGAGAGTCTGTGTTGTGTGGGCTTCCTATTCCTCACTGTGCTGCTTCCCCAAACCCTTCTGACTAGGGGTACTCAATCCTCTTGAGGGGTACTCAATCCTCTTGAGGGTTTTAAGAGTGCGTCTCGGGGCTCTGTCTACTAGCCTCCTGCGCCCTCTGGTGGACAGAATAAGGAACGGCGTGTGTTCCTCTGCGCCGCAGTCTTCAGTCCAATCTTCCAGGACTCTCCTCTGCCCTCAGTCCTAACTCGTCTCAATTTGGCTACCCTTCATTCAATTCCTGTTCAGTGGCTCCCAGGAACATGACATGTGACGGGGACACTGTGTGTAAGTGTGACACTGTCCATGTTCCCAGGTTCTGTCTCTCTCACCGAGCGCTGACTTACTCATTCCTATCTTCTGGCAGGCTCTTCTGGAGGCTCTAGGGGAATCATCCCTGGCCTTAAAGAGTTTCCAGTCCAACAGGACGCACAGCCTGGCTGGCTAACCAAGTGACACGGGAGCTAGAGGGCCAGAGCCCAACACAGACTGACCAGACATCACGACAGCCACTGAGCAGTGCCTGGTGTGAGCACAGGGGGAGTGTGTGTTTCTATGTTCTCTCTGTGTGCATGTGTGCAGATGTATGCACATGTGTGTATGTGGAAGAGGGCAAGGGATACATTTGGACACCACAGGGGGCTGTGCTTTGACAGCTGTGACAGAATGTTGGGGTGTGGGGTCTATAGGGAAACTAGGTAGTTGGGTGTAAGGTAGGGAAGATATCCTGGAGGGGAGAATTTGGCCCCAGGCATGTTCAGGAAGCTGTGTGGTTGGTGTGTATGCTGAGTGGGAAGAAGGCAGGTGGAGAGAGGAAACTGCCTCGGGCTCTGTAGGGTTTGGATTCATGCTGGGGCTGGGAGAAGCCAGCAAAGGCTTTAATATGGAGGAGGAGGAGATGACTTCCACGTTACAAAAGAACACTAGACTAGACGGCCAGACCCACTGGATGAGGAGGAGGGACTGAGACTGCCAGACCCACTGAACGAGGTGGGGGGGGGAATGAAAACATGCTAGAGAGGCTGTGGTCCTTATATGACAGTGGTGGGTGCTGGAGTGGCCCATCACCCTGGGAGCCTTGTGCACATGTCTGTCAGATGGGGAGAGGCCACCCAGCCTATAAAGCTGGGAAGACGGAATAAGATGACATAACGGAGTGCCTGTCTCAGTGCCTGACCCGTAATACCCAAGACAGCTCTGACACTTGCCCAGGGCCTAGGCAAAGGATGTAAAGGACCTGACAGCCACCACACACTGTGGAACAAAGGGGTGGGGATGCCTGAGGATGAGACAGGGACTCTCCTTTACAAAATCCTCCCGAAATTCATCTCTCATGTTCTCCATCCCCGGTCTGGCTCCCGTACTCCCATCACCGCCCTGGGTTTGCCACTGCCTCCTCCGTCTCTGACCATCCTGGGTTTGCCACTGCCTCCTCCGTCTCTGACCATCCTGGGTTTGCCACTGCCTCCTCCGTCTCTGACCATCCTGGGTTTGCCACTGCCTCCTCCATCTCTTTCCACTTTCTCAGAGTGTATCCGGCAGTTGTTTGCCTGTCTGCTCTCAGGAAAAGGTGGTTGGAGTGGGGATGGAGGGCGGTAAGACCTTTGCTGGTGGAGCCTGAAAGATCACTATCCTGGACAGAAGTCAACACAGATAGGGGTTCACTGCAGGTTTGGGGTGCCTCTCAGATGGGCTTCTAGTACTATGTTTGTCCTTGACGGCAAGTAAAGGAATTCCGGGATAGGGAAGACTGACTAGGAGAATTAGCTAGCAAATGCCTGGTTTGTTTTTTTTTTCACTCGCTAGGGAGATGAAATCCAGGAAGGCCACCTCTGGCCCTCAGGCACAGTTCCCTAAATTCACCACTGCAGGCAGCCTTTCTTTCTTCACTTTCCCCAGAGTACCAGCAGTGAAGACTGTTCACACTGGAGATCTAGTCTAGCAGCCCCGGAAGGAGTGCAAGAGAAGTTAGTTAAGGTCACGTGATTAGTTTGGTCACTATTCTCCTTAGAGAGAGTGGTCCTCAGGTTGCCAGTGACCAGCAGTCCTAAGGGTAAGCCCTGTGCCCCTCCCCCAAGCACCACATAGTGGTGGCGACATCCTGGCCCTGGATATAGTTCACATTTCTAGATTAGTCCCCTCGGTCAAGATGTTCCTGCTTGGGACTTGCCTGAGTTTCTGTCCCCCCACCCCTCTTTCCAAGGAGATAAGCCAGCCCTTTGGGTTTCTTTGATTAGTGTGAGGTAGAGTTTTAATTTCTTGAATCCAATCCCTTAGAATGTTTTCCATGAATGTTTTTTTAGCAGATGCAAGGAACGGATGGTATCGGCGCTCCTGGATGCAGCTGAGGAGCCAAAGCAAAGCAAAGGGAAGCTGGAGTCTTGGTGGACAAGGACATCAGGTGCCACAGTGGAGGTTACAGTCCCAGCATCACTATGGGGAGGGGGCAGGGCTCCCCAGGGAGTGACTATACCACATGAGGTGCTCACCAGACCCCAGCATCAGCTCTGCTGGGGCAAAGATCCTTGGGCTCTGAGTAGAAAGACCTGTGGGATGGTGTGAGGGAAGAGCAGTGCACCATGGTAAAATGAGAGGGGCTTTTCCTTGACCGGCCTGGGCTCTAAAGTGCATGTCCCAGAATGAGTTGACCTCAAATAATCAAGGAGTTAAAACCCCAGACTAGCCACTTGGGGGATGGCTCTGAATTGGACATTTAGTTAAACAGGATTTTTTCTGGGTCCCTGAGGTTGTAGAGGAATCCATAACACCCACCTGCAGCTAGGCTACTCAGGGTATGCCCCTGAGCTAGGGCTGTGACACACAGGAACTTGGGACCTCCTTCTTAGTCCTGTCCTCTGCTCTGCCCGTGCCACTCAAGCGGCTGATGAACCTGGTTTGGCAGACATACTTGGTGCTTGGCTTTGGCGGGTGGAGGGGCCTGGAAAGTGTCCTCTGTTCCTTGAAAGGATTCAGGTCCTCCAGCACAGCTCAGCCATGGCTTCCCCGGTATCTTGTTTACTCTCCAGGGAAAATGGAGAGAACAGACACTTCCTACCCTGGGTTCTATGGCTGGAGAGTTCCTAAGTGTAAAGGATTCTCCTCTCCTTCCTCTCTCCCCTCTTTCCTCTCTCTCCCTCCCTCCTTCCCTCACCCCTTCCCCTTCCCCTCCCCCTCCCTCTCCTCTCCTTCCCCCTCCCTCCTCCTTACATCCTCCCTCCCCTCCCTCTTCCCCTCCTTCCTTCTTGTCTCTCTCCCCCACCTCCCACTCCTCTACCTCCTTCTGCCTACCTCCCTCTCCCTCCCTCCTTCCTTCCCTCTCTCCTCCCTCCTCCCTCTTTCTCCCTTACCTCTTCCCTCTCCTCTACCTCCTTCCCTCTCTTCTACCTCCTCCCTCTCTCTCCCCTCCTTCCCTTGAGGGCTGTGAGAAATCACAGGTGACATGAGAAAATGACAGTACAAACAATGTAAAGGAATTTTGTGCCCTTCAGTCTATGGCTTCAGCACAAGGCTAAGGCTCTGCTCTCTGAGTATCTGTGGGTAGGCAGAGCCTTCTGTACTGGCTACCAATGAGGAAGCCGTGGTCCTGGAGTTTTACACTTGCTGAGTGCCATTTAGTCTTACGTAGGTTTCTCATCTATAGATAAACAACAGGAACAGAATGAAGTACCCTGAAGAGCATTTCTAAATGCAGGTCCAAGAGCTTAGAATTTTACAGCATCCCAGCCTCCTGCTTAAGGAATGGGAGGGACCCCGTGATGAGCAGGGCTCCCCCCTGACCTCTAGGTTCTCTAGAATGAGCAGTACTCTCAGGGCTCACTCTCCTCAGTCTGTGGGGCTAGCACTCATGATGGCTGTGGAGAATCTGAAGAGGATGGGAGAGCAGAGACGCTCGGGTGGCCCCAGTGAGCTCACGTCTGCAGTAACCCCACTGCTAATAACTGGGCTACTGAGACAACCTTGGAAGCTAGACACAGGTGAGAAATGATGGCTGTCTCCTCAGGAATGTGCTAGCCAATTAAGACATTCTCTCAGATGGCTGGGGAAGATGCTGGGAATACTCCCCCAGGCCATGCTGGCCAGCCTCCAGGCTGGGCAGTTGTACAAGGACTTATAAGGGTCTCTACCCACCTGGTTTCCAGGTGCGAGCATTGGCCCGGGTGTGTGGTCTGTCTGTCCAAGCCACGTCTTCAAGAGCAGACAGAGAGCCTCAGGGTTCTGCTGCTGAAGTTCCAGGCTCCCTTTCTTGGCCCACCAACCTGACCCCTGCCTCTTACTGACCACAGGCTTTTTGGCTCCCAGCCTTTGAAGAAATCCCCAGCCCTTGGTATTCTAGGCTATTCTTTCTGTAAATTAATTAGAAATTCTAGCTAGCCCATATACAAGACACACAATCCAGGTATCTATTCACAAGCTGTCAGGCTGGATTGGGCAGGTTTTGGAGCTGTTCTAACTTACATCCCAGTCATATGTCCCTAGTTACTGGCTGTTTCTCCTGGGCACGTGCTCACGGTCCATCTCCTCTCATGGTGGCTTCCTCCTGTCTCCATGTCCTTTCTTCTCTTCCTCCCTCTCTACTTGAGACCCCCCAGCCAGGTGGCATACCTCTATCGACTGTCCAATCATGGGCTTTAGCCTTTTATCGTCTTGGGTTGGCCCGACGCTGCTTGTATTCTAATGCTAATTTGGGACCCCAGAACTGTTTGCTCCAGAGAGGAGAGAGTGACCGTTGCCTCCAGTTAATTGTGATTGGTAAATAAAGTTGCTAACAGCCAACAGCTGGGCAGAAGGAAAAGCTGCCATGGGTTAAAATGTGGCCCTGTGGGCTAGCCTGATTGGAGTTGAGGGCAGTCCAGATGGAATATAGTAATAACTCGGGGTTATCGATAGGAAAGCAGATTCTAACAACACGGAGGGTAGGCAGCTGCCCAGTTATTGGGCTGATTAGGGATTATTGTAAATATAAAAGCTGTGAGTGTGTCTTTCATCTGTGACCTCAATAACCAACGGCAGGGTAGAAACCCTGGGCCGGGATTTTAAATATTTAATACTTCCTCTTATTGATGCACTAACTTGGGGAGTAAGGTGAAATAACATCACGTGGTGTACATGAGGCTCTCCTAGTGGGGACAACCAGATCTTGGCGGCCAGTATTTAGCATTTGAATACCTAGCAGCACCAGACCAACCCCTACAGCTTCTTCTTCAGTTAGAACATCTGGTTGCTATGGTACTGCTTACTCATGGTGTGGACATCAGGTTTATTTGCATGTAGCACCCACAGGGTGTCTAGTAGAGGCTGCAATATGTGGTGACATTTTTGTGAGGGTGGACTTTTGAGAGACAGCACTTGATCCCTTGGTAGAGAACAAGGCTATTCTACAGGTGATTTACTTACCCGAAGCATCTTCATGCAGGAAAGCCTAACAAGGGCAGGGCTCTGACAGGGCTGGGTCCCCCTCTCTTGAACGGCTGTTGTCCAAAGACCTGAAGCTGGCAGAGCATAGAAACTACGTGGCCTATGCCTTGAGGCTAAGGCAGTCTGTACAAATTAAAACCAAGTCTTTCATTGGACATGGTAGCATGCCTTTAATCCCAGCATTTGGGAGGCAGAGGCCAGCCTGGTCTACAGAGTGAGTTCCAGGGCTGTAGACACAGAGAAGCCAACCAACCAACCAAACAAACAAACAAAAACCAAACCAAGACCAACTAACGGACCAAGTCTTTCCTCTTTATTTTCACCATGTCTGTTTTTATTAGGATCGTATCCCACTGTAAGGACATGAAATCTAGGAAGATGGGAATTCTATCAGGGACCAGATTTCTTTTATCCTTCTGTCCAGGGTTCCTCGTGGCCTCTCGGTCACAACACGGCTACTTTAATCTCTAATACCAAGCTCACAGTCCACACAGGAAAATCCGAGGATCAGCTGAGTCTATCTCCTTTAAGGAAATGGAGAATTTTTACTAGAAAAATTCTACAACCTTCCCCCAAAGTTGCCAGAACAGTATGACAGGGTTCAATGTTCACTAACTGCAAATAGAAACTGAGCACTATGTTTTTAGCTGAGTGTTTATTTCTCCCAATATCATCAGATTTATTTAAATAAGAGACATAGAAGTAGGGCTTCGGAGATGGGTCAGCAGTTAAGATCATTGACTGCTCTTCCAGAGGTCCTGAGTTCAATTCCCAGTAAGCACATGGCGGCTTACAACCATCTGGGACCCCATGCCCTCTTCTGGTGGGTCTGAAGACAGCTACAGTGTATTCATTTAAATAAAATAAATATTTAAAAAAATAAGTCTTCTCTTGTCGCTCTTTCTATGTTTTTGGTTTAAAACAGGGTCTCACTTTACTGGCTGGCCTCAAACTCAGGTTCTAGGCTAGCTTGAAATTGTGACGATCCTGCTGTCTCTCAAATGCTGGGAGCCGGGTGCATCATCACACGGGGCTGTCAGTGCCAACTTTAGCCCTCTTCGCCGGCTTCATTTCGCTTTTGTGGCACTTTAGCTTTCGGAGGAGCTCTCAAACCCTTTATATCCATCACACGTTTTTTGTTTTGTGGATAGTGGTCCTTAAAAAGGATCATCTTGCAAAACCGAGCTTTGGGCTTCATTCTTTTGACTAGCCAGCAGGACTCCGATGGAAGCTAGCCCCAATCAGGCCCCTTGTCACAGTGGCTCTCCATAAGCTCTTAGGCACTCAGATCCTATGCCGGGACCTAAGGCAGGTTTTGGGGTTTGGGTTTCTTTACACTCCGAGTCCCTGTGCGGAGAGAATGGCTTTGGCTGTCCTCCTCCTGCGCAGATGCGCTCTGATCCGAAAGCTCTAGATCTCGGGTACAGAGGAGGAGCGTCCTTCTGTCTCCGAGCACCGCCGCTATTCTCTGTCGCCCTCTACCGGCGGCTCGGAGCGCTGCAGCTGCGCGGTGGGAGAGACGCGCTGGAGCTCAGAGCGCAGGCGCAGACGCTCGCCCGGGTCCTCCGGCGGGCTTGCCGATCTGCGCCTGCGCACGGGCGGAGGCGCGCTGAGGACTCGCTGGAGCTGGCAGGTGGCGGGAGGAGTGGTCCCGGGAGGAAGTGCCAGGAGTTGGTGCGCCACAGGTCGGGGGCGCCCGCGTTCCCTGGGCCTCGGAGGCCTGGACGCGTTCGGGACGTGGCTTTTTGCGGGGGCGTGACCTGAGCTCCGCTCCTCGGCTGGGAGTGGAGGAGAATGGGGATCGCCGAGGCCTTTAATTAATTGGGTGCCTGTTGTTTGTTTGCCCGAGGTGCAGCCCGGTTTGCCTTTTGAGTTTGCAAACAGTGGGGAGGAAGCGGCGGCGTGGGGTGGGGGAGCACGAGGGGAGATGGGGTCTCCGGGGCAGAGAGCCTAATCCAGCGAGGGCCGTCCCATTCCCGGGGGCAGGGGGTGGGGACACGACGCAGGACACTGCTGCAAAATGAGGGCCCCAATAGGAACTGCCGGTGTTGTGCACACAGGCACACACTTAGAGCAACAGCTTCTCACACACTGTTTTCCACTTCGTGTAGAAATGATTTATTTTTTTCCTAGAGCGGCCCCACATGGACACTTAACACGCGCTCACCACCTCCACTCCCATCCCCTCCCCCCATATAGGAGATGACACATGGGGTCTCAGCACTCCTCCTCTGCCCTCACGTTTTGTCAACGAAAGAAGGATGACAACCCGGAGGACTTGCTGGCTGGTAGAGATCAGGAGGAAGCCATCGCTCAGTTCCCCTATGTGGAGTTCACTGGGAGAAATAGCATCACCTGTCACACCTGCCAGGGAGCAGGCTACATCCCAGCAGGTGAGACCTTCCGGCCATCCCTGAAAGCGCTCTGGTATCTGCTCCAGCCAACCCTCCACAGTCAGAGTCGGCCCTGAATTGTAGCCTGCTCAGCTGACCTGATAAACGGGCTCGCTGCAGGGTTTTGTTTTTTTTGTTTTGTTTTATTTTTATCTTATACTTGGAACTCTTTGTCTTCTTCATTTCTACTCCTTCATTAATGCCTTAGCTTCTCTTCCGGTAGCTCTGATAAAATACTCTGACAAAAACAATTTAGGAGATAGGTTTATTCTGATTACAGCTCCCGGTCGCAATCTGTCACCGAGGACAAGTCAGGAATTTAAGATTGCCGAGTGCGTGTAACCATTTCCCCTTCCCTTTTCGTTCAGAGACACAGCCTAGGAAATGGGTGCCTCCCACGTTTAGGGAGGGTCTTCCCACTTCAGTAAACCCAGTTAAGAAAATCACTCACAACCTAATCTCATCTGTACCCACTGAGACGTCTTCCCAGGCCATTCTAGGTTCACCAGCACTCAGCCCCTCTCTGGTTTGAAATATTTATTTCTCTGCTGTGGGATTTGTTGACAAGGATGTTTCTCTGTTGCTCTTGCTCATAAGGACGGCCACATCATTGTGGGGGAGCTATTCTAGAAGCTTCTTTACCAAAATGACACCAGTGAAGAGTAGCCTCTGGTTTTCAGTCAGCAGAACACCAAGGGGTGGAGAGTGGCTCAGGAGTTATCTGTAGCAACAGCTGCACCAAGTTGACCCTAGGAGTTGAGGAAGTCACAAAGTTTAGAGCTATTAAGAACCTAGGAAACCACACGCTGCAAAGCTCCAAATGAGAAAAGACAGTGGCTTTGAGACGTTTCGTGACTTTTGTCAAAGACGGCCAAGGCAGGAGCTCCCCCAATCTCAGTGCCACCACCCCACAGCACTGGTAGTTTTGTAGTTTGCGGCATTCTCCATAGGTTTATCTGTTTCTTTTTTTTTTTCCTTCGGGCTTTTCTTTTCCTATTTCTACATTTACCCATTTCTTCTTCACTCATCCAAAAATGTATGTTTTAGTGTCTAATACCAGATGAATCTCTGTTGTGGCAGTTGGCAGCGAAATGTGACAAGAAGGGCCACCCATACGTGGGATTTACAGAATGAGTCTTTGCTGCTTTTCTAGAGCAAGTCAGTGAGTTGGTGGCTTTGATCCCCCACAGTGACCAGAGGTTACGTCCTCGGAGAACGTGAGTTGGCCGGCCCTCATCTGCTAATACCTGCTTCTGTTCCTGAGTCCTCTCTATGAAAGAATACCAGTTAATTATTTGAGAGATGTCTGTTCTTGTGTCTGTCCCATTTCCTTATTTTCTTTATCTACTTATTTACGATTGCCTTATTTACTTGTTTGTTTGTTTGTTTGCTTACTGGTGATACTGAGACTTGAACCCAGGCTCTTTTGCTTACTAGAGACAAGCACTCTTCCACTGAACTATAGCCTAGCCTTCCCCATTTCCTCTAGACTTTTTAAGTGAAATGTCCCTGTCTGTGTTATAGTCTTGGCAAAGAATCCTGAAGCTAGAAACGTCTTAAGGGTCAAATGAAAGGAAGGGATTGGAGAAACAGGCCGTCCTGGGAGATGAGCACATGTTTAGGAGATAAAAGCATCCGTTTCTCTTTGGAGGGCGAATGGTGTTCAGAAGGGTTGAAGGGCCTTTTCTTGCCCCATTGCTCCGTGCCCAGCCTGTGGTTCCTGATTCTGTATGCTTCCTTTCACTGCTTAAGTTTTGCATTAACTATGACTGTTTAGGCTCCGATATCTGACGACCCACCGCGGCCCTGTGCTGTCATTTGCAGGAAACAGTATGTCTTCCTGTCGGTCCTGCTGTGTCTCCTGGCATCTGGCTTGGTGTTCTTCTTTCTGTTTCCGCACTCGGTCCTTGTGGATGATAATGGCATCAAAGTGGTGAAAGTCACGTTTAATAAGCAGGACTCCCTTGTGGTCCTCGATGTCACGGTAAGATGTAGGGCCTCGCTTCCTGCCTTGTGTACTTGCCAGCCTTGGACCAGGACCCTTAACTCTCCTCCCTTACCCTTTCCAGGCCACCCTGAAGGTCAGGAACTCCAACTTTTATCCCGTGGCTGTGACCAACCTGTTCAGCCAGGTTCAGTACATGAATGCTGTGGTGGGATCCTACACGACCACGAACGTCTCACTGATTCCCCCTCGGAGTGAGCACCTGGTATGTTGTCATTGACAGGCCTCTGCCCACATACTGAGAGGAGAATGGTACTGTGGGAATGCTGTGGTTCCTTCCCGTTCCTCCCTTCCGCCCACGGAAGACCTGGCGGGCTCTGTAATGGTGGACAGTTGGGAAGGGACAGGAACAGCTAGCGTTTTTGTACTTGGACAGTGAAAGAATTGGTAAGAGAAAGAGAGTCATCAAATCAAGAGGAGGTAGGATTATAGCCTGAGGCCTCTAGGGGAAGGGGCCAGAGGTAGTTATTCCAGGCTCCTAGGCTGCTTAAGGAAGATGCTTAGTATGTGATGGAAGAATGGTCCAGCATCATGGGTTGATGTCGTTAATGCCGTTAGGACAAGGTGGCCTATCACAGGCTGACGCGGGTCTTGTTTTATTTTCAGGTGAATTTTACGGTGAAGGCCGAGGTGGGAGGACCATCTTCCTATGTGTAGTAAGGACAGAGTTCTCTGTATTGTGCTATCTGCCCGGAGAGATTCAGAGCCCTCCTCGATTGACCGTGTCCCTGACTCTGCCGGACGCCCCAGACTTGGCCTGTGGACTCCCTAGCTTTGACTTTCTGCAGGAGTTTGGGGAGGAGATGTCACTGTTACGTGACTGGAGTCCTGGGCTTTCTAAAGAGAGCATTAACGGCTAGAAACATTCCCAAGCCCCAGCGTGTAAATAGACGACGGCATTGGAAAGCAGGGGACGTGGTGTGGAGGGTTGCGAAGGACACTTTGTGGGGCTCAGAACCAGTGGTCCCTGACAGTGTTTCGGTTTGGGAAAGAGAAGGTACCCAATCACATGGTTTGACAGTGTAACTCCACACTGCCCTATAAGTCTCCTGGGAGATGGCACTGTTCTTGTGCTGCTCTGTTTTCAATCAAGTGACTGTGTCCTGTGTCTGTGTTTGCGACCCACAGCTTCTATTGCACGCTCCCTGCCATCCTGGTACACAACATTGTGATCTTCATGAGGTAGGTCCACGGTCCTCCCTCCTGCCGGGCTTTCGCTTTGAGCCTGGGTCACTTGAGAGCTTCCCACAGTCGCTGGAAGCGAGCGCTAGCAGGAGGCCTCTCACCTGCCTTGTAGTTCAGCCTGGGCAGACCCTTGCTGTTCTCTAGGGGTGGAGTCCAGAACCCATGCGCAGGCTGCCGGGTCCCCAGTGAAGACTGACACATTATGTCTGGAGAGATGATTAAGAGTGCTAGTTGCTTCTCTAGAGGACCCGGGTTTGATTCATGTGGCAGCTCACAGTTGTCTGTAACTCCAGTTTCAGGGGATCGATGTGTTCTTCTGACCTCTGTGGGTACCACACATACACATCGTGTTCAGACACACATGCGGGGGAAAAACACCTAAACACATAAAATAACTATTTTCTAAAAAAGTTAAAAGAGATGTCGTGCATGAAATGAGTTCTAGTTTAACTTAACAAGTGATCCTGTCAGAATCCTCGAGAGTAAAGAATGGCCCAGCTTTCTCACAGTGTTAAGTACTAAGTGTTTACTCTCTGGTGACAGAGATGCTAGTGTTGGGACTGCAGCTGTTCACTATAAAGGTGAGAGAGACTCTAGTGCCGACGTTGGAAATCTGAGGGTTTGAGTGAGGCTTCTCAGCTTTGTCACCATTGATATGAGTTCTTTGTTGTCAATGACTGTGGGTGCTTAGGAATGGCGTCCCTTGTCCCTGCTTGCTGCTGGGAGCACGCATCTCTGCTCAACTAATTTGTGATGACCCAAAGGTGCACAGATGTTGCCACAAGTCCTCCCTTCCCCCACCCCCTGGGGGGTAATATCTTTCCTGGTTAAGAAACACTGATCTGGAAGGTCACTTCATGACACAGGATTTCTTGAATAACCAGAAAGGTCCTCTGGCCTCCTGGTAACATAACCATGAATATAGGAGCCTGGGCCCCAGGTGGGCAGTATCCCCTCAACATGTAAGAAATTAGCTGGGTAGTGTTTCCTGTTTCTTTCGTCTCTTCATGGTTTTCTTTTTGCTAGGACTTCTGTGAAGATTTCATACATTGGCCACATATCCCAGAGTACCCTGGAGACACAACACTATGTGGATTGTGGGGAGAATTCCACAGCTGTTCAGAGCCTGCTCTTGGTTCCCCGGGGGCCACCCCTGTAGAATGAAGTCTAGCATCTGTCCCTGTGGCTGGCCCAGCATCTGTATGGTGTAAGTGGAGGAAGAGGAGGCTGCTCTCTCAACCCACAGGAAACATCTTCCCGCACTTAGGGGAAAGACGCCTTTCTAACAAAACCACTCATCGCCCAGTGCCTAGTCTGTGCCTAGCAAGTAGTTAGCACTCAACCTCAGGTTGGAGAATTGGATTCAGATACTTTGGCTGCTCTTGAGCCGTTATAATTTGAGATGAACCAGGGTTCCAGGTTTTCAGAGCAGAGTAACGTAAGGTATGATGCTAGTGCAGCTACACACGTGTGGGTGTGAGAAGCACCCGCAGGTCAGGGTGTCCAGGACACCCGTGACGAGCCCCTCAGTGCCTGCCTTTGCCTCTGTTCCCTGATATCCCCACCCCCGGCTTCCCGGAAAGGTTTTGGCATCTCTTTTCCTTCCGCATACAAAGTGATTACAGTTTCCCTCCAAGGGTCTATTGACGGACTTGACAGACCTTTGATCCACTGGCTGGATATAGATTGGGAATTTGATAGAATAATAAACCCTGCTTTTGATTGATCCGAGCTGTCTCTGACTGCCTTACGCCTTTGTAGGCACCTGTGAGAGAAACTTAGAAGAGCTGCTTCCTAAGGGGGACACCTCAGGGTGTGCTGAGGGAAGAAAAGAGAGGGCACTCCAACTGTGTCTTCCTTGCCCCCAAGGAGCACCTTCAGAGCAGCCTCATGGTCCTGTGTGCCCAGCAGCAGATCAGAGCACACAGTGCCTCCTGGAGGCTGGAAAGGACAGGAAGAGATGCCTGAGGAAGGAAACTGCTTCGGGGAAGGGGGGGTGTGAGGGAGGAGGAGCAACCACCTCTATCAGACTCCTGAGGCACAGTATGAAGACCTGATTGGAGGTTTCTTCAGCTGCTCTACAATCCAACCTGGCAGGAAGTGGTCTGGTCCAGAGCTCAGCTGAGGTGGGCTTTAGCCTCCGCTGCACACCAGCTAAGCAGCAGGGAGCAATGCAACTTAGTCCTAAGTCTTGTCCTCCTTCCCCCCCCCACCCCCACCCCCACCCCGTTCTCTTGGCTTCATTTCCAGTATTTGTCTAATGACTTTGCTCTTTGAATCTTCAAACTTAGTCTGCTGCTAACAACCATGATCTAGTTACCAAAAGCTGGGCTTAGCACTAGAACTATGACATACCAGTGACAATGACAGGTACCGATCAAGCACACCATTTTTTTTTTGTTTGTTTGTTTTTCAAAACAGGATTTCTCTGTATATCTCTGGCTGTCCTGGAACTTACTCTATAGACCAGGCTGGCTTTGAACTCAGAAATCAGCCTGCCTCTGCCTCCCAAGTGCTGGAATTAAAGGCATGCGCCACCACCGCCCGGCAAGCACACCATTTTCAAAAATGACATCCTTAAAACAGAACACACCCCGCATACAAGAAATTCTGTTTTCCCATTTTCCTTTCTAGAGTGTGTGTGTGCGTGTGTGTGTCTGTCTGTCTGTCTGCCTGTCTGTCCGTCTGTCTGTCTGTACATGTGCATAGAGGCCATAGGATGTCGGCTGTCTTCCTCAATGGCTTGCCACCTTATTTCCTGAGACAGGGTTTCTCACTGAATCTGGACGTCACCAGTTGTTTAGAGCCTGGCCAAAAAGCTCCGGGGTCCACCTGTCTCCACCTCCCAGTGCTGGGTTATTGATGGACACCACCGTGCCCAGTGTTCACACAGGTCACGGGGACCTGAACTCACGGTCTCATGCTTCTGTGACGGGCACTTTGCCAACCGAGCCGTCTACTCAGCCCCTGGTTTTTCTCACAAAACATAGCCTCTGAAGCATTTTCCCTACAGCGTTGAGAAGACTCCTCACTTTGGTACTTAGTGTCGGATCATTTTTATGACTGTGTGTCTCAGTAACATCTGCTTGGTATTACCGTAAAACCCAGTTGATACCAAAGAAAAGCAACTGAAACCTTTAAACACGCACAGTTGATTCTGCTCCAATGCTTCAAGTTCTCAGATCTACTCACATTCTTAGCACCCTAACTTCACTTTAGGATGCCCTGTGTGGTTTAGCATAGTGTGTGTGTGTGTGTGTGTGTGTGCGCGTACACGTGCGCACATAGGTGTCATGCATGTGGAAGCCAAAGGACAACCTCGAGTATTGTTTCTCAGGCATTGTCTTGTTTTCTGAGATACAGTCTCTCACTAACTTGGTGCTCATGAGGTGGGACAAGGCTGGATGGCCAGGGGACCCTGGATCTGCCTGTCTCCTCTAGCACCACGATGCCTGGTTTTTGTTTTTAATTTTATATGCATGAGTATTTTGCCTGCCACCACACATATTCAGTATCCTGGAGGGTCCCCTACAACTGGCGTTAGAGATGATCGTGAGGTGCTATGTGGGTGCTGGGACTTGAACCCATGCGGGGTCCTCTGGAACATCAGCCAGTTGCGCTGTCTCTGGCCTGTTCAATGTGGCTTCTGGGGTTTGAGGTGTTTGCCCTCGAAGGCCAAGCTCCTTGGTTCCCTGCAGCTCCACCTGCACTGTCCTCACTCCACCTCGCACTGCTGAGGCCAGCACCTGACTGAAAACCCACCACATACAGAAATCTCCATTTATATATCTACACTGTCCCCAGAGCATCAAGGGCCACTGTATGCACCGATTGCACTGTATGCATGGATTGGACCATATGCATAGGTCGCAGTTTCTGACACATTTTGTCCATTTGTGGGTAGGAATTTCTAACTGCCACAAGCCACTTATGCTCACCAGGTCCCATATAGGCCACAGTTATCTCTAGGGGTTATTCTGCCTTTCTTGTTACCCCACCCCCATAGGACCTTCAAGATCTCTGTCAGGTATCCTGGGGGTTCTAGCTGAAAGTATGCAACAAGTCATTTAAAGAATCCGCCTGCCTTCCGGTCTGGGGCCGGGCACTGAGCAGATCCCGGGCGGCTATTCTGCACCCAATCTCACAAAACTCAGAGGAAGCGGGCCTCCCAGGAGCTCTAACCCGGACAGTATCTTGGGTAAGGAGACAGCACTGCCCCTCCCCCCAACACGGATTTACTGGGACCCACTAGGACCCAGGAATTCACTCCTGGCCCAGAGCACTGGTTCCTTCCAGTCTTGGCCCGAGCACTGAGCAGATTTTGGGCCCCAGCTCTAACCCTATTAGTAACACCCACCCCACACAGCTCTGAAACAACCAAGATAATAGGAAAGACAGGCTCCAGTCAGAGACAGGGCAGGTAGCACTAAGGCGATCCAGATGGTGAAAGGCAAGCGGAAGAACATAAGCATCAGCAACCCAGGGTACTTGGCATCATTAGAACCCAGTTCTCCCACACTAGAAAGTCCTGAATTCCCCATATCACCAGGAAAGCAAGATTCAGATTTAAAATCACTTCTAATGATGATGATAGAGGACTTTAAGAAGGACATAAATAACACTCTCAAAGAATTTGAGGAGAACACAGGTAAACAGCTAAAAGCCCTTAAAGAAGAAACACTGTAAGACCCTCAGAGTGAGGACTCTACTGTTCAACGGGCAACGCAATTTCACCCCAAATCACTCACGAGACACAAATCTTGATGCAAACAGCAAGAGGATTTATTCAAACCAGCGTGCTGGGGCTTCACTCGTATCTCACGCAGGGCTAGAGGAGATCGGCCCCAAGCAGTAAAAAACCTCAGCTTTTATAGGGTAAAAACACAACCAAGGGGGTAGGGAAACACAGCATTCTCATTGGCTCCTTTTAAATTGGCACACACTATCTTAACATCAGGTTCAGGGTCAGGGGCTCACACGTTCTCTATACCTGTTTTTCTTAGAACTGTTTACCCGGACCATACCTGTTTTTCTTACTCCAACTGGGCCAGAGGGCCCCAAGCTGAGTTTTTGAGTTTTAAAATTTTCCATCCTTTCAACACAAAAATCCCTTAAAGAATTACAAGAGAACACAACCAAACAGGTGAAGGAATTGAACAAATCCACTCAGGACATAAAAATGGAAGTAGAAACAATAAAGAAATCACAAAGGGAGACTACCCTGGAGATAGAAAACCTAGAAAAAAAAATCAGGAGTCATAGATGCAAGCATCACCAACAGAATACAAGAGATGGAAGAGAGAATCTCAGGTGCAGAAGATACCATAGAAAATATTGACACAGCTGTCAAAGAAAATGCAAAATGGAAAAAGTTCTTAACACAAAACATCCAGGAAATTCAGGACACAATGAGAACACCAAACCTAAGGATAATAGGTATAGATGAGAGTGAAGATTCCCAACTTAAAGGGCCAATAAACATCTTCAACAAAATTATAGAAGAAAACTTCCCTAACCTAAAGAACGAGAAGCCCATAAACATACAAGAAGCCTACAGAACGACAAATAGACTATACCAGAAAAGAAATACCTTCTGCCACATAATAATCAAAACACCAAATGCACAAAACAAAGAAAGAATATTAAAAGCAGTAAGGGAAAAAGGCCAAGTAACATATAAAGGCAGACCTATAAGAATTACACCAGACTTCTCACCAGAGATTATAAAAATGAGAAGATCCTGGACAGATGTCATTCAGACCCTAAGAGAACACAAATGCCAGCCCAGGCTACTATAGCCAGCAAAACTCTCAATTACCATAGATGGAGAAACCAAGACATTCCATGACAAAACCAAATTTACATATCTTTCCACAAACCCGGCATTACAAAGGATATTAGCAGGAAAGCTCCAATACAAGGAGGGAAATTATACCCTAGACAGAGCAGGAAAGTAGTCCTCTTCCAACAAATCCGAAGGACAATAGCCACACAAAGATAATTCCACCCCTAATAACAAAAATAACAGGAAGCAACAATCACTGTTCCTTAATATTTCTTAACACCAATGCACTCAATTCCCCAATAAAAAGACATAGGCTAATGGACTGGATATGTAAACAGGACCCAGCATTTTGCTGCATATAGGGAACCCACCTCAGTGACAAAGACAGACACTACCTTAGGGTAAAAGGCTGGAAAACAATTTTTCAAGCAAATGGTCCTAAGAAACAAGCTGGAGTAGCCATTCTAAAACCTCCAGTCCAAGAACACAAAGGGAGGGACTCACAGCTCCACCTGTATAGATAGTTGAGGGTGGCCTTATCAGGCATCAATGGAAGTGGAGGGCCTTGGTACCCAATAGTTTGGATTCCCTAGTGTTGGGGAATTTGAGAGCAGGGAGGTGGGAATGGGAGGATGGTGGGAGCACACCCTCATAGAAACTCCTAGAATTATATGGATTAGATATGATAGAGACAGGCTACCAGAAGACTAGATTCCAAAATTCAAACCAAAAATATCTTAATACTAAAATTTGTTTTGAGAATTGTATATTGCAGAATACACAGCCTTGGTACTCATCAAGCAAGCTGAGCAGACCTGCTCGAACCTCTGACGTCCTGGAATTCCAGCTGGTTGCAGTGAAGACACAGATGTCAGAGGCTTATCAATTTACTCTTCCCCCGACCCTCTTCTTATATCTCAATGCCCATAACAGCTTGAAGAAGTTAATGAAGAGTTGGCACCCCTATTCCCTGGGCTTGGGGACTGAGATGGTTAATATTGGGCTGTCTTTCTAGGGAAAAGTAGTGGTTTTGTTGGAACAGGGAAGAATAGCCAGGATTTATTGCATAGCCATAACGTATTGGTAGAAATCTGTATAATTGTTATTAAGTTGAAGTTATAATTTCTTAAATGGTACAAAATTTACTTTGATTTCAACTTTAAAGTTTTCATTGGTATGAGTTTCTTATTGATATAGAAGTGAGATTAATATTGTTACTCTCATAGGCATTGTGCCTATATAACACATTTAGGAATACAAGGCTTAGGTCCAGTCCTTCTTTAACTCTTTTAACTGATTTGAGATGGTTAGCCTGTGAGTTAAGAGCCTATAGCAAATTCATG
>NW_021620648.1:92137-220773 GCF_004785775.1 Grammomys surdaster | reverse complement strand
TCTGTATAATTGTTATTAAGTTGAAGTTATAATTTCTTAAATGGTACAAAATTTACTTTGATTTCAAATTTAAGGTTTTCATTGGTACGAGTTTCTTACTGATATAGAAGTGAGATTAATATTGTTACTCTCATAGGCATTGTGCCTATATAACACATTTAGGAATACAAGGCTTAGGTCCAGTCCTTCTTTAACTCTTTTAACTGATTTGAGATGGTTAGCCTGTGAGTTAAGAGCCTATAGCAAATTCATGGCTCTGAGTTTATTGTTAGAGTGTTTTCTAAATTTTATTTAGAAATAGCTGAGAGGAGTTAACAGACAACAGTCCAGATTGCCTTACATGGATAGTTGGTTTTCAAATCATCAGAAGGCCACAGAATTGACGTTACAAACATTTCTGCATTAAGGCTCATTTTGATTAGAGAACTGTCTGCTCCTAACAGCTTCCCTGTCTTGGATTCTAAGAAGAAATTGAGCATCTTTGGAGTTACTCCAGTTGTGGTGAGACAGCCACTAGGCAAGAACTTCCTCTTTTCATCTACAGACAAATTACTGTCCTGAAAAGGACACACTTGCGGGATAGTCGACTGATTATATCTGCCAAGACAGAGTAATCAGCCCTTAATAATTCTGCATCACTAGGTCTGTCAGATGATCCTGGGCCAGAAGGCTGAAGATCGGATGCTCCAATGTTTTGTAGTATAGGGACTGTCCAGGTGTCCAACGGTCTCTATAAATTGGCTAAGTTTTAGAAGCTATGCTTTGTGCTTCCCATAATTTCAGTTAATTCAGTCATTCTGGATTTCTGATGGGTTTGAAGACTTATAGTCTCATAGCCAATCTTGGCTATTTACTTTGAGAGAAAAGACTTGAGAGGATGGTTTTCAGCTGACATTCATTCTAAAGCCAAGAAAAAAGCCAGGTTCAGAGCTAGGTCTTTTAGTTAGGAGAGATGACAGAGGTTCTAGTTAGTCAACAAAATGATGGGCTGGGTATTAGGTCTATCGTGTACCTTACTGATACAAATTGGTATAGTTATGCTCTAATTGTATTTTGAGAGAAAAGTTTTATCTTAACAGGAAGAGTGATATGTAGGAGGAGCTATGGTGGGAGGAGTAAGGAGAGGAGGAGGAGCTAGGAGATGAGAGGGAGGGAGGGGAGATGGGAACATGGAGGCGGACATTCGCGTGTCTCAAAGATAGTTGGTATATCTAGGTTGGGTATTGGGTTACACTTCTGATTGTATGGGCATCTTGTTATTGAGCATTACCAAACTTACAAAGCCTTTGATTAACATTTTAAAATTAAAGTAAAAATTAAAAAAAAAAAAAAGAATCTGCCTGCGTGTTAAGAGTTCTGCATAAATCAACAAGCCATAGACTGTTTCCTCTGTGCAGAATAATCTTTCTTTTTCTTGTTGTTGTTATTGTTTTTGTTTGTTTGTTTTTGTTTTTTGAGACAGGGTTTCTCTGTGTAGCCCTGGCTGTCCTGGAACTCATTCTATAGACCAGGCTGACCTCGAACTCAGAAATCCACCTGCCTCTGCCTCCCAAGTGCTGGGATTAAAGGCGTGCGCCACCACCGCCCGGCCTTTCTTTTTCTTTATAAATAAGATTCTTCACTGCCCTGAAGATACTGTGTATCTCCAGCTATTTGGTGGGGGGTGGGGGGGAGACACTCTTTCAGGAAGTGTCCAGAGCTTTACTTAGCAACCAAGGAACTTGAAAGTCTTAGCTAGAGCTTGGGCATCGGGCTCCTAAGCCAAAGAATTGCAAGCTAGAAACATAACCTGATGAAGCCCTGGTGATCGGTAGGCCTCTGTTCTCATCTGCCGGCTCAGGAATTTACCTGATGCATTATTCTGCCTGGAGGGACCTCCTGCTTTGGTGGGGGCATCAGGAATCCAGGATTTATTAATAATCCTGGTTGACTCCACATTCCTCGCTGGGCCAAGCTGGGATGCAGAGAAAGAGGCCAAGCAGTGCATGCTCCCTGGACTCCCCTTTTAGGCTCTCCTGCGGCTCCTCGCCAGCCACTCATTGAGAAGCAGTTCCAAACTTGTCTAGGTTTTCCAGGGCAGGAAGTGGGTAGACTACAGGGAATTACCCAGATACTCTATGGATTCCCACAAAGCTCTAAGCCAGTGTCAGAGTCTGCTGGATGTTTTATCCAGAGCAGTCACCGTCCTGTCAGGGTAGTAGCATGAGCCTGCCTGGGAGTTCTGATTCGTCAGTTAGATTGATTGACAGGTTAGGTGTGAACTCAGCAGCTCTTCTGCTCTGCCTGCTGTCGAAGCCTCTCAAGTGCCCACCTGGTGGGTGAGCTTCCCTTTGCCGTCACCAGCTCTCCATAGATAGAGGTTGCTTCTGTTTCCTTGTGAAGTAGTTGTAATTATGTGGGAGGGTGCATATGGCATTGGGACTCAAACCCCAGGGGGTTTGCGTGTCTAGGGAAGCTCTCTAGCATTGAGCTACCCTCCCAGACCCAATCCTGTATTTTACTTCCTTTACGCCATTTTATTTCCTTGGTTGAAACGAGCTCGCCCTGGTACCAGCGCGTTATTCAATTAATTGTACATCACACTTTGAATGCAGGAAATTTCCCCTCAATTATTTTTATTTTTTTATTTATTTTTTTTAAAAGAAAGGATTCCAGCTTTAAAAGAAGAGAGCAGGATGGGAAAGGGGTCAGAGAAAAGCGTCTTGTTTACGAGATGTACCAGGTTATCTTTTGAAATTCGTTTCACAAAATACCGCTGTCATGGAATGTATAACCTGTTCACTTCGCACATCCCCACCACCGTGTGCCTCTAGTGGAAAAGGGAACGGTGTGCTTATTTCTGGGTGCTCATTTCTGCTGGTTTCACACGGGCTTTGAGCACACAATGGTGAATGGGGGCGGAGCAACGGGAAGTAGGGGGCGGAGAAGGGAGGCAGGGGCGGAGCCTGTACCTTTTCCTCTCCTTGCCTCAGAAGCTTACAGAAAGACGAAGATAATCACCCAGGTTGCTTGTGTCAATGACCCCTGGGGATTTACCCCCTCCCCTTTTGTTTCCCTTTCCACCCTACTTTCCACAAGGAGCATCCCCCAACTCCCCCACACAAAGATCTCAGTGCGCCCTGCCTTTTCTCCAGCCGGCTGGAGAGGTGCGCTCCAGGTTTACTCTCAAGAACAATGTCATCCCTCTGATTCCTGAGGCTTCCCAAACAATGGCTCCGATGTTTGAGGGTAGTGTCCCTCCGAGGTGTGTGCTGGTGCTTGCTCCCAGCGTGACGCTCTTAAGTAAGTGATGGAAGTTAGGCCTAGGGGAGGTCCTAAGGTCACGGAGACAGACTCTCAGAAGGGCCTGTAGGACACTGGTCTCTCCCTCCTCCTCTGCTTCCTGGCTTGCAGCATGAGCAATGTTTTTGACCTGTGCACCTGCTATGACCTGCTGCCTTTCCCTAAGATCCAAATCAATACAATTACCTAGTTTTGTTTAGAGAGAGAGAGAGAGAGAGAGAGAGAGAGAGAGAGAGAGAGAGAGAGAGATTGATTTTCTAATCCTCCTCCTCTGTATTAACTTATCATTTTGTCCCTCAAAACCTTGAGCCAAAATAAATCTTGCTTTCCTTATTATTTAACCCAAATCAGGTGTTTTGTTTCCATAGCACAAGGCTAACACATATAGTTTGGTTTCTGGTCATCACTAGATTCCACAAAGCACCTAAGTTTACAAGAAAGGCAGATCTTATGTGTGTGAGAGATCACCAAACTAGGCAGTGTGTCTTCAGCATCCTGGATTGTAAGGTCTACAGACAGTCCTGGGACCATACTGGACATGCATACAGGGCCAAGGACTGGTAACAAATAACCAGAAGAACAAAACACAAGTCACGGTATCATTTCCAATGATTTTTTTGGTTTTTAATATCAATTGATGTTTTAAAAAATACAGAGGTGTTTGACACAGAATAGCACCATTGTGTAGGACACACAGTCCCTGCGCCCAGCACCTGTAGGGATCTTCTGGCTGGGCTGGGAGCAGTCACTTGGGGGGGCGTCTGACTCACACCAGATAGTTCCTGTCTCCGCCTTGACCCAGAGGTCTTACAGGAAGACAATAAATAAATAGAACATCGAGATTTTATTTTGCAGTCTGCCCAGTTCAGGTCTCTTAGAAAGGGGCGCATAGTCCGGACTGTTGAGGGGAGGATGTTGGGTATCAGGTCAGGTCAGCCATTCAGTGCAGGTCGTAGAGTGACTGCGGTTGGAAAGTATTTGGGTCCTTTGGGTTCGCAATGGATTGTGTTGTTTTCAGGGTTCAGGATTTTACAAGAAGCAGACAGGCCCTATGTCCACACCAAATTCCTGTTCAGGCCCTCCGATGTCCATGGGTGCAATGTCAATAATGGGAAGGCGGGAAGTCTTCTGTGATCTGTACTCGATGACAGTCTTGCCCCACTTACCGGTGTGTTTCTAGGCAGAAAAGGAGGGGTGTTATTCAGGTGATGCCTTACAACAAGGACCAGATGCCCAGCACCCCCAAACTAAGCAGCCACAGGGTGGGAAGGACACTAGGTGGCTCACTGGACTTCTGTTTGCCCAAGCGCCTCCTCTTCAATTGTCTCCTTAATGACAGAGCCCTCCTCTACTGTCTCCCGCCTTCCCACAAAGGGCTTCCCGCCTGTGATAGCCTCTCCTCTCATATGCTAGTTTCTATGAACACTTCTCTAAGAGTCAGTGAGTGTGCTAGCATCTTTATTTCCTCTGAAGAAGGAAGTGGACAAGCCAATACAGTATATGCCCCTCCCCCTTCCCTGCCACTCAGCTCGGCTTCCCATAGACCCCCTTGACTCAAGCCTCTGATGAGTCCCGTCACTATAGGAACGTGATGTTTGTCACAGGGCGACCTCAGCTCCACTCCAGGCAGTCCCCACTCACCGTGCAGCCGTCCTTCAGGGCAGTGTACGTGAACCTGCTGTTGCCCTCGGCCCTCATCTCCACATCATTGGAGCCCTGGATTAGCAAGGCCTTCTTGAGGTTGCCAGCTGCTTCGTCCAGGTAGGCGATGCTGTTCTTACAGTGGTAGGTGATGTTCTGGGAGCCCTCGGTGGATAGTAGACGGAGGAAAGTCATCTGGACATTAGCGGTGTTGGGAGCTAGGTTGCCATCGCCATAGCTGAACTGTAGGCAGAGGGGTGAAGGTGTAAGACCAAGGGCCTAGCATCTGCTAGGATCAGAGGCTAATGGTGCATTCAGCTGTTAGGGGCTCAGAGCATCTGTCGGGTGCGGGGGCAGGTGTGGAGCAAGCTCGGAGGACCTCTTCTCCAGCTCTACTGGGGAAAACACTTTCTCCTCTTTCCTTCCTCCAAAGCCCAAAGGAACAGCTTTTCAGAGTTAAAGCATCAGAAGAGAGAGAAGAGCACACCTGAGGAGCCAGCTGGGCCTAGACCTCCGGGCACTCACGTGGAAGCCACCGTTCATGGTCTCTCCAAACCAGATGTGCTTCTTCTCCTTGCTCTTGCTGCTCCACCAGTTCTTCCGAGGCACGGTCGCCGGGTTGGGGTAGACGCAAGTCTCGCCGGTCTCCATGTTGCAGAAGACTTTCATGGCGTCCAAGGTGCAGCCCTGGTTGGGATCAATCCAGTAGTCTCCTACAAGAGAAAGAGGTAACATCCCTTGAGGCTCAGACTCAGACCTGAGGGCCAGGCTGCCTGTTAGAGACAGACAGCCTACTGGGAAACTAGTCAGGGGAGGTTTACATGTGACCTAAGGGGGTCAGACAGCAGGGCATGGGGACAAAGAAATCTGCATGGAAGACCTAATGCTAGAGAGAGGGCCAAGGGAGAAGGGTGGAGGAGGAGCTCCCCAGCTGGGTGCATTCCGGAGTCACTTCTGTCATGGTCATTCATCAGAACCTTCCGGGTCTGACCCTGCTTTGTACTAAGGTACAATGGGGTGTGTCTTCCCGGCTGCTGAAGGTGGCCATACTGGTGGGTTGGCAGGCTCCTCTCTGGGGCAGGGAGCCTGTCCTCCGGACTCACCGCTCTTCCACTCTGGGTGGCAGAGTTTCAGGTCTTGGCAGGTGCGAGCAGGGTTCTTGCGGGAGCCGTCGGGGCTGCGGATGCCCTCAATCTGGTTGTTCAGTGACTTGAGGGTGGCATCCACCTCGACGTCATGCTGTCTCAAGGTACTGTCTGCCTCGTCTGCACGCATGTACTGCAGGGGGTCAGGGCCCTTCTCTCTCTGCCCTAAGCCAGCAAAGGCTGACATGTCGATGCCGGGACCAGGAGGACCTGGAGGACCAGGGGGACCTGGATTTCCAGGAGGACCCTGAAGCAGGAAATAGAGATGTCAGGAATCACAGAACAATGCCCTCCCTCCTCTGTGACCATCTGCTGGGACTATGCTAGTGTGTCCTCTTCCTGGTTCATTCAGTGGGAACAGAGAACAACAGGACCAGGAAACCACAGCAACTTCCCCATTGCCTTCCTGGCTCTTCTGTTTCCCAGAACCCATCATGAGCCCTGGGACCCTCTAACGGGTCCTCAGCCTATAGGATGCCTTCACCAATAGCTGCCAGCTGATATCCCAAAGGTCCTATAAAATGCTGGAAATACCTCCGACAGCAGGGAGGGGTCAGGACACTTACGGCAGGGCCTGTTTCTCCTGAGCGTCCACGGGGACCTGGAGGCCCTATGGGGCCAGGGATTCCATTAGAGCCATCTTTGCCAGAGGGACCAACAGGGCCAGGTGGACCCTGCAGGCCAAGAGAGAGGAAATGGTAAGAAAACACACACATTGTAGTGTGGCAGATCAGCTATGGCTGTGTGGGTAGCCAACCCGGTGGTGCTGGTCACACCACTCTGCCTCTGATTCTCCGCACTGCTCAGCCACTCGCATTGTTAAGCCATGCTCCCTAAATCTATCTCCATCTAGCCAAGGGCCAGCAGGTTAGTCCCGTGTCCCTCCTAAGTCATTTTATACAAATCTTTTTATCAGGCTCGACTTCTAGCCACTGTGACCTCAGATGCTTAGCCCGCGGCCAGTGAAAGAGAGTCCCACTTTTCTCGGGGAACCTCCTGGGAGGACTGCTAAGTCCAAGGTGCCTTAGAGAAACAATGCTCATCCCCATCCATCTCCTGGCTGAGGCCTTGGCCCACCCAGCAGAAAAGCTCAATCCATTCCCCAAAACCATCCCACTTACTCTAGGGCCAGAAGGACCAGCAGGGCCAGAAGCACCCTGATCTCCAGAAGGACCCTGTGGAAAAGACGAAAACGGTAGAGGTCAACACAGCTGGGTATAGAAATACATCTCCTTCTGAATGGGAAGCAATCACGTGCTCACCCCCTCTCCTCCTCTTCTACCCACTAAAAGAGTCCAAGGGCTTCTGAGTAAGACCCCAAGCCTTTTCGGTAGCAGGGGAAGCTCAGAGGGCCTGAAAAGTGGGAGGTCTTGGGCAGCCCCCTTATGGACAAATGACATGCAGTGATACCCACCGGAGGGCCAGGCAGACCCTGCAGTCCAGTGAAACCTCGGTGTCCCTTCAGTCCCCTCTCGCCAGGCTCTCCAGCTTCTCCTTTGTCACCCCGGGGACCTTGAGGGCCCTATGAATGAGAAAGTCACAGATTTGGTCAAGTCTGGTCCAGTATGTGTCTCATCTGAGACCTGGTGTCCTTTTTCCAAGGAGGACTCCATACAGGATGTTCCAATACTTACAGCAATTCCACGGGCTCCAGCAGGTCCTGAGGGGCCCATAGGACCTTGTGCACCCTGTGAGGGGAGAGAGAGAACATCATCAGAGAATGAAGTGTCAGGACATGAAGCTGCTCCTCCACATCTGCCTAGGGGCCCAGAAGCCCCAGATCCAGGGGCTACCTTTAGATACTCAAAACAGAAGAAAGCAAACACAGAACACACCCCCACCACCACCACTTTGTCACCCTCTTCACCCCCAAACTCAAGATACTCACAGCCTCTCCTCTGTCTCCTTGTTTGCCAGTTGGGCCAGCAGGGCCAGGAGAGCCTGGGGGCCCAGGAGCTCCAGGGGCACCCAGTGCCCCAGTCTCACCACGATCACCCTATAGGAGCAAGGTATCAGATTCAGCAGAGAATGTTTCAGAAGAGGCAAGCAGAGATCCTTTGTTTCCCAGAGTGGCGCGTTAGGCCCAGCGCAGTCCCCCCAACCCCCACCCCAGAATAGACATCAGTCACTCACCTTGACTCCAGCTGCACCGTCTCTGCCAGGGGGTCCATCAGCACCAGGGCTGCCCTGGACAAAGGGACGTGAGGGTTCACTTAGGGCCGTTCCCTGTTACTCTCTCGCTCTGTTCTGAAGCGTAGACCTGTTCACTTCTGCCCAACTGAGACTTCGGGGCTAACATGTCCTCCTCTAAACTTCCACCCACCCTTTTCCTTGTACACCCAGTCCTGGTCTCTCTGTGTATCCCTCAAGATCATCCGGCCACACCAAGCTCTAGGGCTCACCTCTCGTCCAGGTTCACCCGCAGGCCCTGTCAGGCCAGGAGGCCCCACGGGACCAGGAGGACCTCTGTCTCCAGACGCACCAGGTGCACCCTGCTTGCCGGGCTCACCCTGAAAGGATGCAGACAAGGACCATGAGTATACAAGCATCCCTGCCAGGGCTCCCCCACACACACCCTCTTCAGCGGAGTCAGCTGACAAAGGGATGCTTCCAAGCGTGCTGAGTTGAAGGAAGACCTAGGGTACCCTGACAGCAGGAACACCCAGCTAAGACTTTTGAACCTGAGCAGGGTCTGGCCTAGCAGGCTAAAAGAAGCCTCCTTCACTCACCGATGGGCCGGGAAGGCCAGGGAATCCTCTCTCACCACGCTGACCAGGCAGACCAACAATGCCTCTTTGACCAGCCAGACCCTGGGGACCTGGGGGACCACCAGAACCCTAGGAGAAGAAGAAAGAGTTGACACAGGGCTTGGCCTGGCTGTGCCTCTTCCCACCCGTTGAGTCTGTTCTGTGCAGCTCCCTCCCCACATCCCCCACAGCCCTGCACCCTCCTCCCAGTGCTTAGAGGAGCTCAGTGCCACTCAGGGGCCTGGTAGGGTACTTACAGGGGGACCATCATCTCCAGTCTCTCCTTTCTCGCCAGGAGGTCCTGCAGGACCTTGAAGACCAGGGTCACCAGCTCTGCCAGGGGAGCCAGTGTCTCCTCGAGCACCTTTGGGGCCATCTTTTCCAGCAGGACCAGGGGGACCAGCGGGTCCAGGATTGCCCTGGGAGGAACAAATGCAGACAATGATAACTTGCCGTCCTCCTCATCCAAGTTAGAGACCACTGTGATCTTGGGGGCCATGGCATTCCACACTGCCCACCCTGGTCTCCTCTTCCGTGAGAGAGCTCTGGGCAGCCAGCTGTGGCTCCGCCAACCTTGCTTAGCCTATCTCCATCCATGTGGAATTTCTCCTGCTGGGTCAGCTACATTCTCTATAATGGCTTCCTCCAGAAACAGCTCCAACCTTGACCCTCTGACCTGAACCTGCAGCTCACCCAGCAGCCCCTCCTCCATTCTCAGTGTTGGTAGATGGAATTTTTCCTTATCTCCTCCCTCACTGAAGCCCCCAATTATCTAGTCTGGGGATCATGGGCTTTCCTTTACAGAGTGTGGATCTAGATGCATGTTTAGGAAATATGTCCCAGATGAAGGGCATCGTGCCAACCCTTCCAGCATACTAAGTCTGAGGGTGAGTCCAAGCTAGCCAGGAAGGCTGGGTGGTCCTGCATTGCTCCCGGCTACCAATGGTCAATAGGTTGTTCCTCTCATTTGGTAGAAATGGAGAAAAGTCGGGGCCATAAGGGAGCTCCTTTGACCCCCTATGTTTGGTGGATTTGCTCCAGATCCCTCTGACCCTGTCTGGGTCTCCCATGCCAGAAGTAAGTCAGATCTAACCGGGAATGACACTCACATTAGAACCTGGGGGTCCAACTCGGCCAGCTGCTCCAGGGAATCCGGTGGCTCCCTGTGGGCACAGAGCAGTAGATGAAAGGCCCTGAATACTCCAGGTTCCCAGCAGAGAGGAGAATCAGATCGGTAGGTCTAGAGAGCTTGTTTCAGCTTGGGGGAATCAAGAAAGGTTGGGGGCTACAAAGTAGCAAGTGAGAGGAAGGAAGGCCACTGCACCTGGTTACAGAGTCGGGCGGGAGTGGGGGCGAGGTGAAAGGTACGGCTACCCTTCAGGGAGCCGAGGGCTGGGGAGGGAGGAGGTGGAGAATCCCGAACCTAACTACCCACTGCAGAAATCATGGGCCAGAACTTTTTTGCATGAGATTTACTCACCGGGGGGCCTTGGGCACCTCGGCCTCCCTTAGGACCGGTCACTCCAGTAGGACCCTGTGAAGGGAAGAAGATGACAATGAGGTCTGGTGGGCCTGCGGAAGGTGGTAATCATCTGTCTGAACCTTAGCACAGGACTCCTGAGGACCCGGCTGTCCCAGCACAGCTTCCTGACACTAAGACCCCATACAAAAGCTACTGTAGGCAGATCTGTGTGCGTCACCACTGGGAGACTCTGTGGCTGGACTCTGCAGGGCTTCTACAAAGACAACCCCAAAGTCTCACCTCCTGGGAAACCCACTCTCTCTGTTGCCCCAGGAGACGGACTGCTTGTCTTGGCTGTCTGAGGTCAGTGGATACAGCCTGTACTCAGTGTCGGGGACCTATTACCCAACCTGTGTGCCTCACGCACCATGATCTAATGAAAGCTCCCTTACACAGTCTAGGTGTCCACCAGGCTCCCAGTTAGACTCTGCCTGCATGGCCTACCATGGCCCTCCTCCTGTCCTGGTAGCCTCTGCTCATGAGCTCGACAATACTCACCTGTGGTCCAGGAGCTCCAGAGGGGCCTTGTGGGCCGGGGGCACCAGCATCTCCTTTCTGTCCAGCTTCTCCTTGATCACCCTTGGCACCAGGCTGGCCATCAGCACCCTGTAATAGGAAGAAGGGACAGATGAAGGAGAGGCAAGCCGACCACCCAGGTCCTGCCAAAAGGTTCTGGGAGTACATTTGTACACGTCTACCCTGGGCCTGAAAATTGAGTTTAAGACTGGGTTGTTCTGTTGACATACAAATGTGAAGGAAGTCCATTTCCTCCTTTACTGCCCTCTTGCGCTCCCTTCTTTCTCCCCACCAGAAAGTGCCCTTGAGTTCTGGGTGTGGAGACAGGATGCATGGGTGGGTAGACAGAGATACTCACAGGAGGTCCAGCAAATCCAGCAGGCCCAGGTGGCCCAGTCTCTCCGCGTTCACCCTGTGAGAGGACCAGAAGATGTCATGTCCAGTCACCTGCCTTTGTGCTCTCCTCAGACTGAGAACTCACTGCCCAGCTCAGCCTCATGTTCAACCCCTCCCAGAGAGAAGGCATCTGAGTGAGCTGAGTCCCAGGGAACCAGTGCACTGGTTATGCCTGGGCCTGTGACCTCTGCCTTTCATCTTCTCTCCTTCCACCCCTAACCCCAAGGCCCAGGGCCAGGCTGAGGCCACGGCTGGCTTCCTCACTCCTGGGGCCAAGGAATGCCTGATTTAGAGGGCCACACTCACCGGAGCACCGCGAGCTCCAGTACTTCCTGAAGGGCCAGGAGGTCCGACTTCTCCCTAGGAGTTGAGAAGGTAGGGATCAGAGTGGGCCTGAGAAGCCAAGTGTACCCAGGAAGCCCTGATGTTGGGAAGGGGACTCTGGGTCCCTAGACCCCACTCCACATCAGCTTTCATCCCAGTCCCAGCTATCCCATCTGTCTCCTCAAGGCATTGGCCAATGGCATCTTTCTACCACGCCAAATGCCCCACCTTATGGGCCACACAAGTCACATGCTAACTGGACCTCCACCCTTTACTCCTGTCACCATAGTGGTGGGTGATGGTCAGTGAGTGAAATTTGGTTGTCTGGTAGGAGGTAAGGGGAAGACATTCTGGGGAGGTAGACAGAGGGACGAAGGTCAAACAGACAGAGGGACAAAGGCCAGCCATAACTCACCTTCTCGCCGTTGGCACCTGCTGGACCTGGGGGCCCGATGGGCCCAGTCAGACCCTGGGAGAAAGATGGGGTTAAAGGGAGGGAGTCAGGCCAGCATCATGCAGTTCCCTGGGGGTTCTGGGGGCCCCATATCCAATAGACTTTGGTGTATCCCCCCATGGTCTGAGAGCCCCCACTGGCGTCTGGTGCCCAGCTCTAAAGGGAAAGCCCTCTGTAGTTTCCCAACCCCTTTTCTGAGTATGAGAGGCCCATGGGGACGCCTGTGTCTGTATCCCAGCTCCTGGGTCCTGTAAGCAACAGCTACTTACTCGGCCACCGTCCTTTCCAGGAGCTCCCTCTGGGCCTTTCTCGCCAACATCGCCCTGTAGGAGAGAATGCCAGGTCACCTTAGTGGGTACTTCAGGAGTGGTTGCCAGTTCAGCCCTGCACGGCTAAGGTTCTAGCACCCAGTCCTTGCCTAGGAAGTCTTTTTCGTGGGCTTCTGGCTGGTGACGAGGAGTAACGGGTGAGAAAACTGGGAAGGGGAGGTCACTGTGGCAGAGCAGTTTGGTTGATTGGTTGGTTGGTTGTGGGGGAGGGTTCTTAGTTTCTCAAAGAATGGCCATGGTCCTCATTTTCAGAAGTACAAGGCGTGAGTGTGAAGGCTTTGGGGAGAGGCCCATTACTTACTCTGTCTCCCTTGGGCCCGGCAATACCAGCTGCTCCTCTCTCGCCAGGCATCCCCTGTAGACCTGGAGGGCCCTGAGCCCCAGGGGGGCCATCTGGGCCAGGTGCACCCTAGGGTGAAAAACAAGAGGAGTCTGTAGTGAGCAGCACCTCTCTCTCAGCCCCACTGTATACAGTCTGGGAAACCAGGATCCCGAACCCCTCTTCCCCTTTCTCTTCCCCTTTAAATCCTCTTCCCAGCGCCACCTCCCACAAGTGGCTCACCTTCTGTGCCCCTCTCCTCCCTCTCTCCCCTCAGTGAGCTTCCCTAGTGCTGGACAGAAGACCCCTGCCAGGCTTGGCTTCACTTACTTTGGGACCATCAGTACCAGGAGTGCCAGGGAGGCCTCGGGCACCTTGGAGGCCCTGAGCACCAGGAGAACCACGTTCACCTGGGAAACCTCGTTCACCCTGTGGAAGAGAGAGACATCAGGCCAAAATCAGGCAAAGGTGGTGGAGACAAGATGGGGGGCTGGGGGAGAGAGAGGGGTCCCCAAGAACCCAAGGCAGGCTGCAGTGTTGGGAGACATGGGCCAAACCAAATGAATGCAGGCCCAAGGAGACACCAGTGCTGGGCAGCAGGACACTCACCCGGGGACCCACAAGGCCAGGGGCTCCAGCTTCACCAGGAATACCCTAGAGAATAAAAGAGGATGTAAGAGTGTAGGCCGCCTGCTCCAGATTCAAGAGCATCCCTCCCACGGTGGCTGAACATGTCCGCAGGAGGACTGGGCTCAGACTTGTCCATGGAGAGCTGGGAATCAGGTCCGGGGCATTCCTAGGCTTCATGGGGCTCAGAGAGCCCAGTACTCACCTGGTCACCTTGCTTTCCACCTTCACCTGGGGGACCAGGAGGGCCAGGAAGTCCCTGGAAGCCAGAGTAACACAGATTAGCAAAAAAGGGAGTCTGGTGCCTCAGCCTCCAGGAGGACACGGTACAGGGCAGACCCAAAGGAGATAGCAATTAGAGCCAGGCATGGGAAGCCATATCCCCTGATACCCCATAAGAAAGAGAGGAATGGGCTTGCCACCCTTAGTGTCTGCCCAGAGAGCTCTAGGCATGGGAGGGGATCCCATAGAGAGTCTGGTGCCGCCACCTACCTGGAACCCTGATGGTCCAGGAGCACCCTGTTCGCCTCGTTCACCAGCAGGTCCCTGCAGAAGACAGAAAAGGTGAGCCAAGCCAGGAACTCCGAGAACCTTAGGCTCTGGGGCATGGATTAGAAGCCTTCCTGTACTGACCAGCCAACATGGGAGGGTCACCTGAACTCTGTCATCTACCCACGCTTCCCTCCACTAGGCAGGTCCCACTGCCACCTAGGACATGTCCTCTCATCTGCAGATGGCTTAGCCCAGATCCACACCTGTCACCTCTATCACTCAATGGGTCAAGGTTCCTTTAGCTCCCACAAGACAACATGGAGGGCTAGGTGGATACTTACACTGGGGCCGGGGGGTCCTGCAGCTCCTGTCTCACCATCTTTGCCAGGAAGACCCTACAGGGCAGAAGAAGAAGAGTTGTAATGACTTATGTCTGTAGTGTCACCTGAGACCAGCAAATGTAGTTTTCGGTCAGGGGTTTTCAGATCAACAAAGGTCCTAAATGGCCCTCTGCCTTCCGTCTTCCCCGCACCTCCTTCTTCCTGCCACCGTTTGCCTCAGCCTTTCTCCACATAGACATCTTCCTCTGTACCTCAGCCTTGCCTCTGAACCCCACCAGCAGCCATAGACTCTCTGGGTAGATCCAGGCACAACCTAACATGTGCTCAGCCATAGGAATGAACTCTTGATAACCAAGGACTTCAAAGTGCACGTCTAGAGGGTCTCCCCTCCTGCTTCTGTTAGGAATTCCACCAACACCGAGATTGCACCAATACCAAGCCATAGGCAATAGGGAGGACACTTACTCTCAGACCAGGAGCACCAGCCAGACCCTTCTCGCCAGCTTTGCCAGGTTCTCCCTGAAGGAAGGGAAGAGAAGATGATGAGTTGGGTGGTTTAGGATGGAGTGAAGCAGTGTAGGTTACGGGGCCTGAAGCCTGGAGCCCCTTTGTGGTGCACAAGAAAAGGGACCATCGGACATCAACCCCTTCTTTTATATTCAGAGGCCTCCAGGGTGCAAGGCTCAGTGTCATAATGTCACAGTGCTGATGCCTTAGGGTTTTAAGTTAGGTACCCAAGTTTACCCCAGGTCATTTGCATTCCTTGCTGGACATGGAGGACAGAGCTTAATGGCACTGAGGGCCACTGGTCACCTGCCCTGGGTTACCCAGCTCTTTCTCTGAAGGATATCGGAAAAGATGAAGGAGATGAGAGAACAAACTGTCACTTACGTTGGCACCTTTGGGGCCAGGGAAACCCATGACGCCAGGCTGTCCACGAGCTCCCTGAGGACCGGGAGGTCCAGGGCGACCGTCTTCACCAGGAGCTCCCTGAAAGACAGGATGCCATCCTCAAGACATAGTCCCTCTGGTCGTATCTCCCCATATGCACTATTTACTAAGTGTGTGCTATGTGACAGGCACGGGAACAAAGTACCAGCTGTATACATGCATCTAGGGCTGACCAACCCCACACACAGACCCATCTACAGGCAGGTGCTCCTGGCTCAGAAATCTAATCTTTGTCATCACTCCTCCTAGAAGATACCCAAATGCCGTGTGCCGTGTGTGTGTGTGTGTGTGTGTGTGTGTGTGTGTGTGTGTGAGATTTTCAGAACTCAGAGTACAGGTTGTGTCTGGCCATAAAACCTATCATATATCTCTTACCCTTTCTCAAAATGTACAGAGTCCTAGGCTGCCTTCACCCAAACTCCTGTCTCTGTGCCCACCATCTCCTGAAAGACAATCCCTTATTCTCCCAGGAACCTCACTCAGGGTAATAGACTTACAGAAGGACCAACTTTGCCTTGAGGACCAGCATCACCAGGGCGACCAGTAAGACCCTTGGTTAGGGAGAGAGAAGAGACTGAGGTCATTCGGGGGCAGGGCCCAAGTCTCCCAATCCAGGCAGCACAGCTTAAAGGATGCAGGTGGGAAAAGTGTGGGGGTCTGGGTAGCATCCACCTTACCCTGGCTCCAGGAAGACCAGGTTCTCCAGGACGACCAGGATCGCCATTAGCTCCCTTGGGACCAGCCAGGCCACTAGGCCCTCGCTCTCCAGGGGCACCCTATACCAGAGGAGATAGAAAGTCAGTGGAATGCTCTGTAACCAGGGAAACAGGGAGGGACCAAGCCCCTCTTCCTCTACTCACCTTGGGACCTGCCAGACCATCTTGACCTGGGAAACCACGGTTGCCAGGAGCACCCTAGGGAGAAGAAGAGAAGAGGCAGGGCGTGAGGATGGCTTTTCACCAGCATGCCTGGAAGGAGTCCCACCAGGCTCCAGGGTCTGTCCCCTCCACCTCCCATTGCAGTATCTGTGGGGCAGTAGACACTGCCCGAGAGCCTGAGTGTCTAGGACCTGATCCCACCTTTCTAGGAAGAAGCTACTGTTTTATGCCACCCTTGGAACAGAGGGTGCAGACAGCGTGAGAATGCTGTGCCCCTGGTGTTGGATGGGGAAGAGAAGAGCCATGCTATCCAGGAAAGTCATCAGATGTGGCCGGAACCGAGACTCCCCACCTACTTACTCTCTCTCCAGGGGGTCCGATGGGTCCAGCACCGCCAGGCTCTCCCCGAGCACCTCGCTTGCCTTCTTCACCGGCAGGGCCAGGGGCTCCCTGGGGCCCAGCAGGTCCCTGAAGACAAGCACAAGAGAAGTGGTATAGAGTTTCCACCTAGCCTTGGGGAAAGCATGGGCCTGGTGTGCAGAGGAAGTGGCCTCGGGAATGTTTCAGGGCCATGGGGGGTCAGAGGCAGAAACAGCTCAAGAGAAACAGATGGCTCGGAACTCAAGTTATTCAAACCGGGAGAGGAGGCTGTGTCAGGTTTTCTCTACTCTATTTTGTTCCCTTCTCCAGGAGCAACAGGAGAGGGCCTGGGATGGGAAATGACTGAGGAAGGGACCACTGTGGGGCAGAAGGGTGATCTGTGGGGCAGAGGTACGGCAAAGGAAACAACGTCTTGAGGGCAGATACTCACAGTCTCTCCCTTGGGGCCTTGTTCACCTTTGAAGCCAGCGATGCCAGGCTCACCCTACATGAGAGAAAGAAACGCGCTCACACTGGCTTCTCTCCAAAGAGTCTCCTCACCCCCCACAAGCCTCCTGCAGTGAGCGGGAGGGAGCCTGCTCACCCACACACACATACCCCAAACCCTCCTACATTGAGCTGGAGGGCACTGAAAAGAGTGGCGTGTAGGTAGGGCATGTCAATCATTTCGAGCTCTTACCGTCTGACCTTTGGGACCCAGAGGACCAGTTGCACCTTGAGGACCAGGAGGGCCACGGGGCCCAGGGAAGCCAGGGGCACCAGCAATTCCAGGAGCGCCCTGTCAGCATGAGCAGAAGAGAGGCTCATGAGGAAAGAGGATGAGGAGGGACGAAGCCATCCTGAGGATGCTGCCCGGGGCAGTACTTACAGCGGATCCTTTGGCTCCAGGAATCCCGTCGGTCCCTGGGTTACCCTGACAAGAAGATGATATCGTGGTAAAACAAACAGCAAAGAACCAACCCAACCATTCCGTCTATCAGGCCCCAGTCTAGGTGTCAGGGACAAGTGCTGTCTGCTTCAGGGACATTCCTCCTGTATGTCTCATGGGGGTGGACTACGGGTGAAGGAGACAGTCATGGATGTCAGTGGGAGGTGCTTGGCCAGCACAAACATTTAATGATCCCAGTGATTGGGACTTCAGGTGACATGTATACTCAGGAGGGCCAAGGCCACAGATGTCATGCCTTCCAGGCCAAAGAGATAAACTTACAGAAGCACCCGCGGGCCCAGGGGACCCAGGATTGCCAGGCTCGCCACGAGGACCTTGAGCACCTTCAGGACCACGAGCACCAGTGGGACCAGCTTCACCCTGGAAAAAGAGTGGGAGGTTGAAGTGGGGGTAGGGGTGGCAGCAGTTCGAGGCCGGTGTGCTTGATTCTTGCATGAGCTCACACTTGTGAGTGAGTAGTTTCAAGTGCTCGGGAGTCTGTCGTCTCTGTTCCCACCCGACCAAGAGATGATCTCCCACCCCTGCCTCTTCTACTGTGCACCTCACCCCTGGCCTGTGACCCCACGCACAACTGCACAGATGCCTACTGGGTTCCAACAGCAACCAGCTTGCTGGTCCTTCAGCCCATCAGGAAAGCCTGGGTTAGGAGACATGCCATCTTAGGGCCATGAGATGATGGACAGATGGGCCGTCCCCCTCCTGTCCCCTCTCCTGCCGCCTCTAATGGAGGAACAGAAGCCAGAAGGGTGACTGTCTCCTCCAGAGTCTCAGCTCAGAAGTGGCTTTGTTTCCAGCTCCTGAGTGATCAGAGCTGCTCCAGTCTCCAGCCTCAGCCTGTTTGAAGTGCCAGGAAGCCAGGCGGAAAGCAAGCTGGGGCAGGCTCTACTTCTCTCTAAGTTAACTGGCAGCCCCTCATCCCCCATGTAAAAATTCCCGTTTTCTTCTCTCTCTCTCTCTCTCTCTCTCTCTCTCTCTCTCTCTCTCTCTCTCTTTTCTTTTTCCTAAAAGTCACAGCTCTGTGATCTGGCTCTCTGGACCGGAGCCTCCGGGGAAGGCCACTGACCTGGAGAGAGGTCAGAGCCGCCTCAGGTTTCTTCATGCAGCATTCTTACTTCACTTTGGTAATTATTATTTTCTAAAGGTCAGGCCCCCTCACCTTCCGCTGTCCCTCTTCACAATGGGTCTCCTTCACCAGGCTCCCAGGGGCCTCAGACACTGTCTGGTTGCCATGGAAACCCCCAGGAGTGGAAAAGCAACCTGATGCCAGTGACAAAGGGAGGCTCCTTATTCACTCCCAGGGACGTTCACACTGGAATCCCTCCTGTGCCACAAGGGCTTTTCCGTGAACTGGCTGGCCTCCTGCTGGCCTCTATTAATCCTTAGAAGGACCCCGTTAACAACAGCCCAGCACCCAAGTGAAGTAGAAATAAGAAGAGGCAGAGGACGCCTCCCCTCTACCCTTTCCCCTCCCCTTCCCCCTCCCCGACCTCCTATCCCTTTAAGCTCCTTCTGGGTAAGTCAGCTTTTGCACACACACACACACACACACACACACACACACTCACAAAGGCTTGTTTTCTCCTTCCTCCCTCCCTTAGTCTTCTTCTCTCTCGGGTTCTCAGGTTTTCCCATCTTTGACTATGAGGTGGACATCAGCCTCTGTTAGCAAACCTTACTCTCTGTCAGTGAGATACTCTGGAAACACCCAGATAGGCTAGGGGGAGGGGATGTGTGGCAAAGGAACCCTTAGCAAGGACCACAGAAAGACTGTTTTGACCCTCTGAGATTGTCAACTTGACCAGTAGATCACCCACCTTGGCACCAGGAGCACCGGGGAAGCCAGGACCACCTGCAGGACCTACAGGACCCTGGAGAGAGAGAAGGGGGCAGGGGGTGAGCACTGGAAGTCAGTGAACTCTGTCCAGGCCTCAAAGAGAGACATTCCATCTCCCACTCCTGCCATCACTGTGGCTAGAAGAAACTGCCACTGCTGCTGTCCCCAGAGACCTCCAGAGAGATAGCTTGCTCATCTTGTTGAGTTTCTGAGTCTACATGTCATGAGAAGCCACATGGCTTTGACCTCTCTCCTTAAAAGAAAAGACTGCTAGGGACAGCTGGGGAAGTCAGGCTGCAGTGTTAGCAACTCAAGAGATGGGCCACCTCCTTCCTGATGCCAAGTACAGGGGCAACCTCACAGACTTCAGGGCTGCATAGCCACTGTCACCTGCTTAAGAATGAGAGGAACTTACCGGAGGTCCAGCAGGGCCTGGCTGGCCATCGTTGCCCCGGGCACCCTGTGAACAACAACAAAAAAGGGAGTCAATGTAAGCGGAGGCCCACAGATTCAGCCATACCCGCTACTGCCCACCTTCATGCAAAATGTGGGAACACAGTGTTGGGGTCCCAGGCTAAGCATGAACAAGGTGTCTGCAGCAGGGAAAGCCTCATGGGATATCTGTATGAGCGGACAGACGGAGGGCCGGAGGGGGCTGGCTCTCATGGGTAATGAAGCCTGGGCAACTTCCCAGCCGCCCTGTCACTTCTAAAGCTTCAGTTAGGTCCCTGGTATTCCAGACTTTAAGCTGAATGATCATTCAAAAATACCATGGACTGAACAAAAGGAAACCGGCAGAAGCAAGGAGCAACCTGCCTCTACTGGGAATCCTAGGTTAAGGAGAAGCAAAGCCTTCTCTCCTCTGTGAACTCCAGGTAACCTCTGATCCCTCCCGGTCAGCAGCTCTTCAGAAATACCCCCAGGATGTTTCCTGCTGACCAGGAACCTGATCCATGATGAAGACAGGTCCTGTCCACAACCACCTCTGAGCTCCTATCTCCGAGTCCCTTGGCTTTGCAGGGTGATCGAGGTTGTCCCTTCTCTACAGGACTCAAGCTCTAAGAGCTCCACTGGTTTGGGGTGAAACATCAAAGGTTTGTTTTGTTTTGTATTTCTCCAGTGCACTTAAGAATTTCTAATCTAACTCCAAGAGACACTATGTTAGGTACAGCCAGGTCTAGGTCTAGGACCAGGCCCCTGCCAGACCCAGAAGGCTAAGCCAGTGGTTCTTAACCTTCCTAATGCTATGACCCTTCAATACAGTTCCTCACGCTGTGGCAAGCCACGACCATAAAATTTAATTTGGCTACTGTTATGAATCATAACATACATATTTTTGGAGATAGTGTCTGCCACAGGGGTCATGATTGAGAACCCACAGATTGAGAACTGCAGGGCTACAGAGAGCCTTTCTGCAAGTCTCTGTCTCTCAGAAGCATGAGGGAAGGATGCTTCTTCCTGGTGTGAGCCATCTCTCCTCACAGAGCCTCTAGCGGGGGGGGGGGGGGGGGCAAGACTTAATGGGAGGAATGGCAGAGAGAATACAGAGCCTGCTCTCCTGCAGCCCTTCCTGGCTGACCCAGGCACCATGGAAAACTCTTACTGGGGAAACCCTACAGTACCTTCCCTCCAGGAGTCAGTCAGCAGAGAGCGGGGCAAGAGGAGGGAGGGGACAGTGTCCATCCCAGGTTATTACTGGAGCGGGGCAGGGGGAGAGGACCCAATCTGAGCTGCCTGTGTCTGAGGCCTACACGGACACCTTCTAGGCTCAGAAGGCCTTTGGGAGATCTCACAGCAGACAGCAAGGCAGAGTGAGGAGTCCTGCCGCCACCCACAAAGACCCAACACAATATAGAGAATGTTCTAAGCCGGATCTCCTAACAGCACTGCCAGCATGCCTGCTTTGTGGACGAGACCACCAAGGACAACCAAGGATTAGGGCCTGGTGTGTCTGGGGAGGGAGGAGAGACAACTGGAGAAGCAGTGAGCCAGTCTGGCTTTGAGCCACATTAAAATCCCCAGGCCAGGGTCTGCAGAAGCAGCAGGCCCAGCGCTTCCTTCCTTTCACATAAAATGCCCCTGCAGTGAGGCCTTTGGCTAGCTCTGGTTGACAGTGCAGGCTGCTTGTTTCACAGACCTGCTCCTGCGGGAACTTTCTGCCTTCCAGGTGCATGGTCTGGAAAACAGCTGCTTTACACTGAAGCGGATTTCAGTCGCCTTGCAAGGACCTAGGAGGAGGGGCCTCTGAGCTTGGCAGGCCAATAGAAAGCCGTAAAGCTTGGTTGGCTGGAGTGCAGACCAATAGGAAGCCGCAATCTTTCATAAACACGCCTTTCATCACATCACTCGCCTGACCAAGCACCTACAACGCCGCTCTATTCCTTGGGGAGCCAAGCTAACTGCCTCTCTCTGGCACCTATGCCCTCCACTGCCTGCCAGTCCTCTAGCTGGGTTCTGAGTTCACAGTCTGTCTTAAGCTATTCTTCCTGGGACTCAGTTCCCTTCTCTAAAATGGAAACAAGAGGAGATTCAAGCACACAGAATGAAGGGCAAGATTAGACAAGAAGCATGCGAGGTCCTAAGCCAAGGGTCACGAGGTGGTGCTGCTGGTGTCGTACCTCGGCACTACTCAGCGCCGCATCGAGAGTGCTGGAATCGAGAGAAGGAGGAGTGCATGGAGAGCCGGCCCCATCTAAGCCTGTTCCTGAACTCACACTTGCACGGCTCAGGAAGAAGTAGAGGCTATCGAAGGGGTGACCTGAAGGATCCCGACTGAGGAAAAGGGCTCTCACCAGCCTACTCTCCTGTAGCGGGCCCCCTGCAGGCCCCACCCCACCTGAAGACTGGGAGTAGGAAAACTCAGGATAGAAAGTTCTGGTATGACAATGCTCCCTAGTCCTCACCAAGTTGGATTTTGTTGTTTCTTAGGAGTTGAGGGTGGGGTGTGGGGGTGTTGAGAAAGCTCTCATGTATGGCCCAGGCTGGCCTTGAACTTGGTATTCCCTCAGGTACTATGATAGTAGATAGGTATGTCCCTCCTGGCCTGGGTTGTCCCTAAGTTGTTTTGAGGGTCAAGAGAAAGTGTTGAGCATATGGTGACACCCAGCTTTAGGGGTTACTCACAGCAGCACCGGCCGGGCCAGTCCGTCCTCTCTCGCCAGGCAGGCCACGGGGACCCTGCAACACACACCAGCGCAGTTTAAGTGTCAGTTGATATCATGGTGGTCTGTCTGCCTGACGACTTCTTCCCACCCACGGAGGCCCAGTCTCGCCCCTAGGTCCTGCTCCCAGGGCACAGAGTTTCCTTCAGGGAGACCCATGTGTGTTCCTGTTGCTTCCTATGGAGAACGCAGATCTGTTCTCGCAACAGACGACTGCCTCAAAACACTGAAGACAAACAGGGTTTTTTTGTTTTGTTTTTGTTTTTGTTTTTTTAAAGCAACTGAAACGTGCTTTAAGTGTGTCTAACGGTTCCCGTTTTGGGGAAGGTTGAGTGAAAGGCTGAACGACCTGTGTGCTGTATGCTGAGTCGGCTCATAAACTGCACAGATATCTGCTTTGCATGAATGCATGAAGAAAATGCAGCTCTTTGCAGGGTAGCTGTCTGGCAGGTGTTAGGGGCCTCTTAAGAGCGTGGGGTGACTTTCCCGTGGGTGACTTGCATACTCACCATCGGCCCGGGGGATCCATTCTCTCCAGGAGAACCACTCTCACCCTGGAAAAAGAGACATATAGGGTCAATGTTTAGAGTCCTGGCTTCCGGAAACTTCCTAGGTAAGTCATTGAAAGATCTGGCTGACCCAATTAGGGCTGAGACATGCCAGTTTCAGTTCTGGGAGAGAAGATTTCCCCAAGCTCTAAGGCCTACTGCTCATCTACCGAGATGTAGACTGGGTGCTCCCAACTGTGTTCTAACTCCAACCCCATCAGCACGGCCTTGACTGGACAGGATGTCTCCGCTTGTCCCCTGTCACCCAACCCCTGTGTGTTTTGTGGTCCTTTACCTTCACACCTGGAGCACCGGCTTCTCCCTTAGCACCATCGAGGCCTGGGTAACCCTGGAAAACAAGAGAAGGATTCTGTCACACATCTGGGAGCCCACACAGGAAATAGTATGCATAACCCGAAATGTTTGCTCCCCAGGTAGACCCTGTTTTCCAACATCCTAACCCATGATACTTACTCTGTGACCCTTGACACCAGGAAGACCTGGGGTTCCCGGGAATCCACGAGCGCCCTGCAATACAAAGAGGAGATACTCAGAGGGAAGAGGATCCAGCTCCCTCAGGCCACCAATAAGAAACGGCATCCAGGCGTGTCCATAGCTCCTTCAGCCAAACCCAGACCATCACCTTGAGCTCATACAAACATGGTAGCCAACGTGAAGGCATTAGACACACAGGTACCACTACTACCCAGTTTTACATCAAGCTAATCAAACTGAGTGGACTGTATGGACTCAGGGGGGAGACTGGAAAAGCCTGTGAGAGTAGACAAGAGGAGGTTTTACCTGAGGGCCAGGGAGGCCTCTTTCTCCAGCTTTTCCAGGCTTTCCAGCTTCACCCTGAACAGAAAGAGAGGTATCTCATTTTTCTTGGCAGTCCCACGAGCGTAAGTAGTGGGCCCCCAGAACAAATCACTCCGTGGCTGTGGGCATCTGCCTGCCCGCCCATCTTGCCCACCTCCTTCCTGCAGATGCCCATGACCCAGAATGCCTCTTGTGGTTCGTTCCTTGGCAAGTTCCTCAGCCCTCATTAGACTGTCCCCAGCAAGCTTCTGGTCCCCTCTCCATTTCTCTGTGGACCTGCCTGTAGGCTTTGACCTCAAGAGGCTTTGCCATGTGATGCCAGTCATAAAAATAGCTCTAGAAAGCCAGCTCTTGTCTCTACTGTTTTCTCCCATCCTCTGTAGACATCCTGGCTCAGGCTGAGCGGTTTCTATCTCATTTACAATTGAGATGATGTTAGGGTGTTTGTTGACCAGCTCTGTTTTTCTACTCTACATCGAAAGGCTTTGAGTCCTCCCTTTTCTCATTTCTCTTCCTGAAGTTAATGATGTTTTAATTACTCTCCTTCTCAAGTGGGATCTAAAGGGATCCCCAGGGACCTGGCAAGCTGAGTTGCAAATGGGTATGTGGATGGTAGAGAGCTGGAATTTACGACTGGCCAGCCTGGTTCTTCAGGAAGTCTCTCTACCCCAAGCCTCAGCACATCCTCTCCCTAGGGTCTGGAGATTCTTGGGTTTTACTCACATCATCGCCAGGTTTTCCAGCAGGGCCTGGAGGACCACGGGGACCCATGGGACCCTAAAAATAGAGAATTTAAGACATGTTCGGAAGGGAAACACAATGAGAGACAGTCACTTTGGGAGCTAGTTATCCTACGAGGGAGAAAGACAAAATGGTCAGAACAAAATTGTAAAGTAGATCAGGGTGAAAGGAGGGAGCTACACACGCTGGTGACCCCTAAGGGGAAGTGTCACCATGGAGCTCCTGCCATGTTTGTTCTTTGGAAGAGTGTCCCCTGGGTAGGGAGTAACATCTGAATTTCCTACGGCACTCCCATTGTGGGAAAGAGTTGGCAGACCATAGCTTGAGTCAGAAAAAACTTCCTAGAATCTTCTGGGAGAGGATAGCCTATGGTACTCACAGAGACACCAGGCTCGCCAGGTTCACCAGGAGTGCCTTGAAATCCTTGAGGACCCTAAAAAAGGGAAAATAATGACAGCATGGTGACCCCAGAACCATGCAGCCATGATGGAGACAATGGGCATCTACTACGCCCCCAAGAGGAAAAGACTGAACACTTACGGGGGCACCGGCAGGGCCTGGGGGTCCACGAGGTCCCATGGGGCCCTGCATTGCAACAGAAAAAAACCGAGGTGCTTACTGGCCTGCTTTGCCATCGGCTTCTAGAATCCCATCTTCTACTAACTCACAGCCAGAAGAGGAAGAAGAGGAGAGCATGGGAGCAGGAGGGGGAGGCCTCCAGCGGCTGCCCCCTCTTCTTTCCCACTCCCCACTCAACCATCTATCTTTATTTATAGGCCCCATTTGGACCGAGATGCTGGCCTTGCTCTCTCCTGGATGGTAGCCATGTTTACTAAAGTCTGAATTTCATTTAGCATGTGCCAAGCCAGCGCCGCGGGGTGAGATTTCCTGCTGGAAGCCTGGTGGATGTTGGAGAACAGTAGCTGCTGTCTGCATTCTTCAGTTCTCCTTCCAAGAGCAACGGCAACGGGCCCTCTGATACATCGGCTAGATGCGTGACCCCATCCTCATTCTCCCTACCCCTTCTAGAGCATCATCTAGACTGGCATCCATCACCATTAAGAACCAAACTCCTCAGGCTCAATGAGAGGTTTCGAATAGCCGATGCCCCTTGCTCCGCAAAGCAGAGGTTGTGGGTTGTCGGCTTTTCGAAAAGGCGCCCTCCTCCCATGTGGGCAGCACAGAACTGGAGTCCTACCATGGGGCCTTGCATGACTCCCATCTGGGCGCCGCCACCGGCCTTCTCGTCAAATCCTCCGGCCATCTGAGCCGCGAAGTTCTGCAAAGCAACACAACCATGTTAGGAGGCTGAGAGGCCCTGGGTCATTCCTGATTGTTCTAAGTTCTACCAAGTCTCTGGTTATTAGAGACGAGCTGAGTGTTGGTCAGAATTGCCAAGGGGACCCGACAAAGCTTCCGGAGTGTGTTCTTGTGACACTGGCGGAATCACTTCCTTGGAAAGTCAAGGGTTATTTGTGGCAGTCTCGGTCCCTCGTGCTCTGCTTTACAGATTTTTATATTCTGAAACGTTACATAAACAAAGCATCGCTTTTAGAAGGCATTCTTTGTTCTCTCTGATGTTGATGTCTGGCAAGGGGCTGAAATCTGGTCTTGAAATATTTCAGGAAGGGTTATAGTAGGCGTCTGTGAGCCCGCTTAAGTTGAAGAATTTAAAACACAGTAGACCTCCAAATGGCACACCTACAAAGTGGGCAGTCATATAATTTGTCGATTGGTATGATTCCAAACACGACAGTAGCCGCACACCTTCCCTCAGTGGGGCTCTTTCATGAGAATGAATAGATGCTTAGAGTGTACTTGGCAAGGGCTGTGGATAAACGTCTTCCAAGGACAGTGGTCACTGCTCTTCCAGAGAAACACAAGTGCCTAGTCATCCTTTGCAGGCACTTCTACACCCACCCCCAAGAATTAACCGCACGATGGGGTGCCAGGAAGCCAGATAGCTGAAGGCCTTCTTTACAGAGACCCAGTGAGTGAAAAAAAATCTGCCTTCAGCCCCAGAGCCTCAGGCCTCATATGTGATTCTCCTTAATTACAGGCCTGAGGTGAAACCCATGAACAGGCTATGTACATACTGCTGGCGGCTCTGGGAGCCAGCCAGGTGAGAGTGAGTAGCAATTTAGAAGCCACAGCTCTGGAGGGCCAGCCTGGAGAAAGGAGAATTAGGGACACTTACTCCTCCACCAAGGCCAGGAGGACCAGGGGGTCCTGGAGGGCCAGGGGGTCCAGGATTTCCAGGGGTACCAGGCTCTCCATCTCTGCCACGGGGTCCAGGTGCACCCTTGACAGGAAGAAAGAAAGGTATCAGTGAAGCAACGCTTCCTTAGGAACTATCTGCCCCAGGTAGCACTCGGGAGATACCCAGGCCTTTAGTGGACCTAGGGGACACAGATGTCAGTATTCATTGCTGTTCACTCACCTTATCTCCCTTGTCACCAGGATCACCTCTGGGTCCTTGTTCACCGGGAGGTCCCTGAAGGTGAGGGGTAAGGTGTGTTGACATGAAACTAGAGGCCATGGTGGCTCAGGTACATTCGGGAAAGACTGCAGAAAGGGATCTCTCCCTTTCTTACCTGAGGGCCAGGAGGTCCTTTGGGTCCTGTGATCTGTGTGAGAGAGAGCCACAGGCCCATTGGTTAGAGGAGTGCATTTAGGACAGCAGGTGCATGGGCTGTGGCAGAGGTGCGTGGTGGTGGGAACGGGTCATGGTGGGGATAGTTTAGACTTACATCTTTGATGTCTCCAGGTTCTCCTTTCTGTCCCTGTGTCACAAAACATTGACAGGAATAAGCAGAGTCCCAACACAGAACCCCATCCCACCACCCCAGCCTCCCAGACGGACATCTTCTGAGGTCTAAAGAAGAGGCACAGATCGAATTAGCATCTCAGTGCCTCTGAAGGGCACATGAAAGAAAAACACGGGGCCAGTGAAATGGCCCAGTGGCTAAAGCTATTATGGAACTGGCCTAATGCTCTATGGTGGGAAGAGAGAACCAGTTCCTCAAAGTTATCCTCGGGCTGCCACACATGTGCCATAGCATACATGTGTCCACTCTCATACATGCAATCACATGGGGGCAGGGAGTGAGAATGTAAGTTAAATTAAATAATTAAAAACAGGGTGCCTTACCTTTGGCCCTAATTTTCCTGCAAAGGAAAACAGAGAAGGAGAAGGTGAGACGGGGACAATAATTTGTCATTCAAACTCTCTTTGGAGGATCAGAAAGGAAAGGACCGCAACCAAGGAAGGAGGCAGAGCCCTCTGTCGGTCCCCTGCATCCCTCTGTGGTGGAGTTAGGATCACAGAACCCTTTATGGCTGGGGACTTATAAGGGACGGAGGTGCCTCTAACCTTATTAGTCAAGAAGCATGCACAGTGTACAGGAATGGGCTGAGCAGGAGAGAAGCAACCAGGGGGCAAAGCACAGAAGACCCAGAGGTCAGGCAGTCCTTCCCAACCCGCACCCCTCCCAAAGAAGAGTCTAAGGAAGCCTTACATTAGCGTGGAGTCTCCTTGAAGCAAGCACAAAAGAGAGCAGGACACAGATGTTACAAAGAGCATTGCAGCCAGGGCCATCCCAGACCCATACGCCCCTCCCCCGCCATAGCAGCAAGCTCCTCTACGATGCCACCACACTGCACTGGTATGGGCCCGGGGACTCCATCTGAGAGTCTGCACCATACAAGGTAACAGTGTGTGTGTGTGTGGGGGGGGGAAGCATGCAGGAAAGGCAACTTCTCAATTCCAGTTCAACCTTCCTCTCCGTATGAGTAGGAAGGGAACCATGAGCCATCCAGGAGCCTGTGCATGTGTCCCCCACTTCCCCGGTAGGGAGATGGGACACTTGTGTAGGTACTGGAAAGGGGTCAGCTGTATTCTTCTTTGTTAGCACTGGTTCTAGCTGGGAACTCCCCTTCTGGGTTTTCTGCTTCTTAAACGGTGGCCCACACCAAGCAGGGGTCGGTGCAAGAAGGCAATAACACCATTGTACTCTACTCCAAAGTGGGAACCCACTCTGTCCTCCTTACTGACAGAGGCTTCTCCACATTAATGACCATGTCCCTGACGGTTGTCCATAGACAAGACAAGGTGTAGGTGACATGAGCTGAGCTGAGCTCATGCTGTACCTGGACAGAGCCCGATTGATTTCTGCCAGGGCTTTAGTAATTAGCAGACTTGACTCCTGAGGGGAAACTGTTGTGGAATCATAGCTGTGTTTCTGTAAACATACTCCTGAGGTGTTAGGCGAGGGAGGGTCTCTCTAGGGATTTAGGCTCATCAGGCTCCAACCTGGTTGAATTGAGAAGTGGCCTTGCCTTTCTGTCCCTCCCGGTGGGATCAAATGGATTAGTGGCTTCTCCAAAGAGAAGGCCAGCATCCATGGGAAGGCATTTGTTGTGTCTGCAAGTAATTTATTTATGTTGAATAATAAATAAATAAATTACGACCACTGGCAGTGGCGAGGTCAGCTGGGCAGATGGGACAGCACTCTCCGAAGGGGATCTCTGGGTTGAGGCAGTCTGGGTCTTCACAGATTATGTCATCACAGAGGACATTCCCAGTGTCACACACACAGATGCGGCAAGACGAGGGCTTCCAAACATCCTTATCTCTATACCTCTGCCCATTCTGCAGACAGCTGCCAGCCTCCTCTGCACCCACCAAGTGGGGCGGTGGGAGTGGCGGTGTGCCAAAGCAGGGAGGGGGGAAGAGTCAGAGAGAAAGAGAAAGAGGTTGTAATAAACTTGCCATAACTCAAATGCTAAGGAATTTTGGGGGGTGGGGAGTGGGGTGGGGGAGGCAGACCACACCAGACCAGACAGACTGGACTTACAAATTAGTTTTGAAAAACATAATTCGCCTTTCTGTGTATTCTACAATACCTATTATGTCTTTCACGGAGACAGGTATGTTGGATGGGGTGAGAATCATGAACCAGCAATAAAGGAAGGCTGTTACTCTACTATGTCTCGTTATCTTCCCAGTATGTGGGTAGGGGAGCTGGAGTTAGGGGAAGGGTAGTTGGAAGGTGAAACTAGGTGGTAGGGGGAGATGGTGCTCTGATCAGGAACCCTGGGGTAGTAAAGATGGAGAATACAGAAGAAGAAAAAACAAAAAATAAAAAACAAAAAACAGAGAAACACTCTAGCAGCTGCAGAGCAAAGACATCCTTTTTGCCATCCTCTAGGAATAATAAGATTTTCTAAATACAGCGACAGCTAAGATGCAGAATTCTACCTATAAACGTCAGAAGACATAAGCAATACATAAACAATAATCTGAAAGGCAAGCCGGGTCCTCCTGCCGGGACACTGCTGCCGGAAGTCTTGCCTCTGTCTGGAGATGACAGCCATAATACGGGTGACAGAAGGCTCTAAACGCCTAGCCGTGGCTAAGACTGACCAGTCTAGACCTGCGTCCTCCAAGAATGCAAAGTAGCTCCGGCTGGACCCTCTCCACCAGCGCCCTGCCGCCTGGAATTTGCCCTGCACATGAGAGAACTGTGCTGACAAGAGAGCTTCTCAGAGACTCGCCAGGGACTGAAGAGCCCGCACCACGTGCTAGGCAGCGCCCAGCGCTGTTTTTCTCATCAAAATCTCAATAGCAATGGCAAAGGCTGAGGGTGAATAATAGCGGAGAGCCACAAACCCAGTGGGAGTGGGGAGAAACGGGCCTGCCTTCTGCTCTTCAAAGACGGCGAGAATCCAAAGATCAAAGTCTCCCTTTTCTTTTCCTCTGGAAGAAACCCATCTACCTAGCCTTTAGATAAGGCAATTGAGGGGAAGGTGAGGGGAATCCCGGGGAAAATATCGAAGTTGCTGGGATACTCCCTGTTCCTCCACCCCAAGCTCCAACTCCACCTACCCAACTCCCAGCGGCGCTAAAATAGCAGGAGGTGAGGAGAGGCCACTGACGTCCTGTCCTGACTAAGAAATGGCATTCTATCGCCCAAGACTGTCTAGGGGAACCCGAGAAAAGCATGGGGAGGGTGCATCGTGAAAGCTGATCGGGTTCCCCAGGAAGGGCGCCCTGAGGCCGCGCGGGCCAAAGGCGGGGCGGGTCCGGCTGGGTGTGAGAGCCGCTGGCTGACTCTTTGTGGCTGGGGCTCTGGACACGGCCCTCCAGCAGACAGACATCCGTAGAGTAAAAAGTAGGATTAAATGACTGCCCAAGAAAGGAGCCAACACTGTAACCAGATCGCCTAGGTGTGGTCGGAGGAAGCCAGCACCACCCTAATTGTGGCACGAAAGGGGCTACAGATAGCATCCTGGCCGCCCGATCCGGTTCCCCTCGTTACCGCCGTGCGGCATAAGTGATTCTTTGTGGCCGGCCAATTAAAAAGCTACCTCTTTCGGGGAACTGTTTTGCTTCGTCGCTGCTGCGCGCGGGGCCGGAGCCCGGGAGGTGGCGACAGGCGGGCACAGGGAGGGGGTGCATTGTGGGAGAGGGGGGTCGGGGAGTCGGGGGACCCACTGGGCCTTGCCTCTCATGAATGGGGCTTTTCTCGAGCTCATACAGAGCTCGATTCACAGCTCTCCACGAGGAACCAGTTTAAATAAATACGGGCAGGGTTTCAGCCCATCTGGAAGCCATAGCTGCCAATCCCCCAATGCAAACAAGCCTCACAAAGGAGGACTGAGGTCTCCCCTCCCGAACCAGCAGCACTTTTGGAAGCTAGGGCTGAGAAAGGCAGATGTGGGTCAAAGTCTTCGCGGCCAAGAAGTTTCCCAAACTCGTGGAAAGATGGAGAGGAGGAGCGTGGTGGACTCTAGGTTTCTGACATTCCTAACGTCCACACAGGCTACGCCTTTCCCCACATCAGGTCTTTGGGTCCTGTGGACCCAAGGCTGGAGTGTGGGGGTATTTGCATTGATGAGACGAGCCGGGGTGTAAAACCAACAGGTAAGATGCAGACTCACAGGAGACTGAAAGTTTTAGACACCCCCACACACCTACACACACATACAAAGCTGTGGAATTCACTGCTGAGAAGGTAACGGCAGTGAGAGAGCTCTTCGCTACTTAGGCGAGCGCCTCTGCTATCAGAGGAAGAATTAGGGAAATCGTTTAGACACCCAGCTCACTCCATTGCGCTCTGTAAAGCACACCGGTCAAAAGCGCAGCTTTGTGGGTGTGTGCTTGCAAATTTAGGACAGAAAATAGAGACAGGCCGATCTCAGACCACATACAAACACTTCGATGTCCCCCGCCAGAGCTCGAGCGCACGACTCTGGCTTAGCTCGCCACCCTGCCGCCCTGCGCGGCGGGGTCGGAAAATGCTATCCTGGGCTTCATGCCGCAGAGCTGCCCGCTCTAGCCCTGCCCCCGCCGCGTCGGCCACGCTAAAGAGCAGAAAGTCTGCCCCGGCCTGCCTCCTTCAAAAGCATCTCTGGAGACAGCCTGGTGGCAGGGGAAGGCGCACAGTCTGACGGGCAGAGGGTCTTTGATTTCCCACCTACGGTCCAAACAGTTTAACCTGCAATTGATTTACAGTCTGTAACATACAAAGAAAGACGGCGCTGGAATCCTAGCCGTCGGAAACGTGCCCAAACACGTGGAAGAAAATTCTCTACCTAATACACTTTCCAGGCTTCGGTTGTCCTGAATATAATCCCAGACGGTGGATCTTACCCAGGGAGGAGGTGGAAAGGTGCGGGAACCGCCCTTGGAGCGAGGCTATACCGCTGCCATCTCTAACGATAGCCATACGCAGTTCACTAGCCTGACCCCATATTCATCCACGGCTACACACGCTGTAGAGTAACTCATTGTAGGGTAGACAGTGTGGGGAGTGCTCTTGGGGATACATTTGGAAAGCAGGTCTGCTTGGAGTGTCAACGTTTTTCAGATGTCAGGTCCCTGCAACCCAAAGGAGGCAAGGGGAGAGCCGAGTTTCCGAGAAGGGCTGGCCGGCTGCACCTTACTGTGGGCCAGCCTGAGCGGAGGGGACCAGAGAGTGGCGCTGAAGTCGCAGAGAGCCGCTTTTTCTTTGTGGCCTCAGATTTCAACCCATCAGTGTCAGAGTTCTTTGTCTAGTGCCCCTTTGAGCTCTGCAGCATCGAACCCCTCGACTAGGATGATAAATCAACCTGTAGGCGTCTCTCGATTTCTCTCCTAATTTTAAGTGTGGGGTTTCTCTCACTGACCTCGAAGCCTCCTGACAAAGCTGGAGGAAGGAGTTGCGTTACATCTGTGTTCAAACCTGTTGCATCCGACACTTTGCAAGTTCATATCCCTTGCTTTACGCACGGACATGAGAATGTCTCCACGCGTGACTCTTACTGAGGATGCTGCGACAGAGCTCCTGACTAGCAGAATTAGAATCAGGACTTGGTGCCCTAACCCGGACCGGGACTTGGGGGAGGGGGTATAGGAGGAAAAGGGTCTCAAGTCAGGGAAGCAGGCAGGGGCGGTGGGAGACTTACGGGCATCCTGGCCCTGACACGGTAGGACCGCGGCGATGAGCAGCGTCAGCAGCACCAGCGACTGGGGAGCCCCGAGGCGGATCATGGCTCACCGCGAGGCCTGGCAGAGCCTGGCCCGGGCGAAGCGCAGCGAGGCGGCAGAGCACGGAGCGGGTCCGGGTCTCTACCGCGCCCTCATGCAGGAGGCCCTAGGAGTAGGAGGAAGAGGCGGGAGACCCGGCAGCCCAGCGGCACTCTGCGTCTTCTCCCAGCAGAGGCTCTAGTTATATGCTCCCGGTCTCCGAAGGCTGGCAAAACGGCCCAAACCGCGGGCCGCCCCCAGCCCCCCGCGGGGCTGTAACCTGAGACCCCGCCCCCGGAGCCCGCCCAGGCCAGACCAGAGCCCACACCTGCCAAGGCCAGTCGCCCCTTTCCTGAGCCCAGCTTCCCGCCCCCGATGTGCCCAGTGGCCTGATCGGGCGGGGCACCGAGACGGCCTCCGGTCGCCCCCTCTTGGGACTGCCACACTGCCCCCTCTAACCACAAGCGGGAAGGGGGGCCTCGGGCCCCTTTCTTCGGAGTTCTGCTGGGGTTAGAAGGGAGGGTGTTGTTTGCAGAGGCATAAGCCTGGAGCTTTAGACCCAAGGCAGGGGGGACGAAGCAACAGAAAAGAGCAAGGAAGGTGGGGATGGGGAGTTTAGGAGCCCGGGAGGCGCGCGGGGGACCAAAGTATGAGCCGATGGAAGTTGTCTAGAATCCTAAAACTGGAGGACGGTTTTCCAGACCTGCCTTCCAGATCCTTTGCCCAGTACCTGCCCGTACCTTGTGGCTCGCAACTACAGCCTCCCTAAACCCATCCCCCATCCAACTAGCTATGAAAGGGCCTAGATAGAAGGGGGACTGGGCGGATGGCTAGGGCAGGGGCTGGTGTATTCCTACACAGAAGGAGACCTGTGTGGAGGTGTAAGGGGCGGGGCAGGCCAGGGAAAGGACTAAAGGAACTGCAGACAACCGAGGGAACAAAACGGTGCACGCAGCCGGATTGGGGACACTTGTCTAGTTCGGTTCTTTCTGGCCCAGGTTCAGGAATCTCCAGGGGAGTGGGTGCCCTTAGTCTGGATAGAGCAACGCTGGCCAGGGACTGTTGGTTACTCTGAGGCCCTGGCCAGAGAGTCTGGAGGCGGCTCCAGCTGGACTCAGTTTTGTGAGGGGCGGGGAAAGGGCCAGAGTTTCCTAGTTGTCCCCTCAAACCCCACTCTCCACGTCTTCTCCTATCCCTGGGGCTCCAGCCTCACTTACCTTCCTTGCTCCCCTTCTCCTACCTTAGCCCAAACTGCTAAGGCTCAGCCTAGCCTTTTCTATGTTCCCCAAAGTCTCCTTTGATAACAAGGAGGATGAGAATGAGTCCCCAAATACACCTTTTCTTCAGAAGTGAGATGCTCCTCCAGTGAACTTTAAGCAAAGTGAAACTTGGAAATTAAGGCCTGATTTAAGCAGTTAACTCCTTTGTCTCGAAGTTGGATTTCTGTGTTGCCTTCCTCCAGGAAGCTGGAAGTCCTCACTCCGTTACTCCATAGACCTGACTGGAACTCCCAGGGAATGTTGGAGGTGGGGGGCTTACACCACACCACACCACCTCAGACTTTGGAGCCTCTCAGGATGGAAACAAAGAACTTCAAGTGTGTAAAACCGTAATTTCTACACAAGTGTGCTGGCTAGAGAAAGAGAGAGCATATTTTTATATAAAATGCCACTGGGTTTCAATCAGTCTAGGGTGGGGGTTGCTTGAGTCTTTCTTACACCTTCCCAGCCTTTTCAAGGCTTGGCACTCAGCTCCAAATGCTTTCTGCTAGAAAGGTGGTTTTAAGTCTGCAGTGCCCAAGTCTTCTTTGGACCATGCCTGTCGGGTCTCCGCCTGGAAGACAGTTTGTAACTCTCACACATCTTTGGGGATCCCTGAGTCTCTGAGCTGCCTTTCCTAATATATTTAGAGTGCGGTGTTTTTCTGCCTTTTGGGCATTCATAACCTATAGTTGTGCCCCGAGCTATCTACATTTTTTGTATAATTTTTATTTTCCCCTTATATCCATTGAATTTCCCTCATCAAGTAGCGTGGAAAGTCGGGAGGACACAGCGAGCTGTACCTAGCACACTTTCAGCCCAGAAGAGGGCATGTGGTGAGCCTTTGTGGGTTAACTTACTAGGATTTAAAATATGATTTGTTTTACAGTTTTAAATGTATGTTTTTACGTGTGTGCTCCAGTTCTGTCCTTCTAACAGGGGTTCTGAGGAGGGGAGGCGGAAGCGCCTTGTTGCCTGAGCAATCTCACCGGTCCCTGAAAAATAGAACTTAATTTATGATACAAGTGACATATAGGTAAGTATAAGTTTTCTCCGGCTGGAAAGATAAATGGTTCAGCGCTTAAGAGCACCGCAATGACTGCTTTTCCAGAGGTCCTGAGTTCAATTCCCAGAACTACATGGTGGCTCACAGCTGTCTGTAATGAGACCCAATGCCCTCTTCTGGCATGCAGGCAGATACTATGTACACAATAAATTAAATAAAAAGTTGGTCATTCAAATAATGGGGCTCAATGCAAGTGATCACAAAAATGCAACAGTAGAAGTTTTGGGGGAAATGCTAAGTGGATGAATAAAAGGGAGACCTGTATGACAATGACATGGCTCAGAGAGCAGCAAAAGGGGGTACTCCTGAAAACATACACACACACATACACACATACACATATACACACACACATACACACACATACACACACACATACATACACACACATACACACACATATACATACACACACATATACACACATATACACATACACACATATATACACATACACACACATACACACACATACACACACATACACACATATACACACACACCCACATATACACACACACATACACACACACATGTATATGTATGCAGTATCTACATATAAGAACTCTGGATTCAGCTCTCCATTTCCTGCAATTAAAAACAAAATTAATTACCAGAGATGGGAATGAATTAAAGCAAACTCGATCTAGAGTTGAAATGGACGAAGTGGCAAGAAATGGAAATTATTGAAATTCCAGTCGATGCTAGAGTCTCCTCATGCAGAGCACAGAGATGGAACGGAAGAGAAGGGAGGAGGAACCATCTAGGTAGCAGGAACGTATGCGTCCTTCTTACTGGGTGTCTGACAGTCCATGGCCAACATACCTCACGGTTAACAAAGGTAGTGTCACCTGACCTTACCAACTTGATGCACGCAAATAGACCAGCTGTTTCCAGAAAACACAAGGAGAGCGGCAAGGGAGCTGGGCTGTGGTAAGGTGGTAGAGAGTTTGCATAGCATCGTGAGGTTCTGTCCCTAAGGCTGGGAGGCGGGAAGGACCATGCTGATAAAACAGGCTGAGAGGAGACAGAGAAGCAGCATGGAGTGTGTAAAACACCAATGGCAGGACGAGGGTCAGTGGTGCCCTGGTGGGCGATGGTTGTAGAGGACATCTGCCTTATAGCTTCCTGTGCTCCCTCGTGGTGAGGTTGGACTCAAAACCTCCCTCCTGAGGGCTAGCTTTCACGGTGTCAGAAGACGCAACACAAATTTCCAAAGGAGGCACCAACCAAGAGTACTATGCACAGCTATGATGCTGATGAACAGGACAGCCAGCGTGGCTCAATAACCCACAGGTGCAGGGTGACATGAATTCCTTGCCAGTGACCAGCAGCTCTCTATGTGGAATTTCAACCTTCTGAACAAGAGCCTGGTACTGTATACATAGGCCAACTGCGTAGGCTTAATGGAATCATGGATTTTGGAGGAAAGCCTACAACCATCACTTTAGTAAACCACCGTAATTTCTAATTACATTCTGAATATGTGTCCTTACGCCCGCAGATAAGTGTAGTCCTCGCCCCTCACCAAGGAGATTTCTCTTTGCGACAGACGGAGATCATTACAGAAAACCACACAATCAGAACGCAGAGTTGTACAGTCTAGTCCCAATGGAGAAATCTATAATACAACTCCCCCACCTAAGGCTCAGGGATCATTGCAGAAGAGGGGGCAGAAAGATTACAAGGGCCATAGGAGTGGAGAGTTTGCCGTGCGACTATGTGTCCTGGGGATGTCAGAAGTTACACTCACGAAGTCTCACCAACATGGCTGCCTAACAAGGACTGAACAAGGACAACAGCAGACATCTTACAAAGGACTATAGAAAACTAAGGAATCCTGAGAGCAGGAGGAACAGTCTTCCCCAGGAAAGAGCACTCAGATTGGTTATCCAGCACGGAATGCTCAGCCCAGAAAACATATATACAAGTAACATTAAACAGTCTGAGAGGCTGTAGTTATGTATTTAGGAATATACATTCCTAACACACACACACACACACACACACACACTTTTGTTTGTTTGTTTGGTTTTCTGAGACAGGGTTTCTCTGTGTAGCCTTGGCTGTCTCAGAACTCACTCCGTATACCAGGCTGGCCTTGAGCTCAGAGATCTGCCTGCTTCTGCCTCCTGAGTGCTTGGACTAAAGACATGTGGAAAGCTTTTATGCCAACATCAGATGAGGAACAAAGGACTAGTCTTCCTTGCTGGGTAGGGGACAGAACCTGATTATCTGAGAATGAGACCCCTGTGGCCTCACTGTTTGCTCACATGTTAGGACTTAGGAAAGTTAGGAATTAAACAGACACAGTCTGTATCTACCTAAAACCAGACAAAACCAGACAACTGGGCAAAACAGATCAGTTAAGTCAGTGATTTTATGTTGTATAGACAAAAAATAAGCAGTCCACTCTTTTTCTCTCTTTTATGAAGATATTAATTTAGACTTTGTGGTTCTGGGACTTGAACTCAGGGCCTCACACACGCTACACAAGCGTTCGGCTCGCCGAGCTATATTCTCAACCCAAATTTAGACTTATGTAGACACCACCTTATTGGGAAAGATATTGATAGGTATACTGTGAAGAAAAGATCTCTTTCTTTTCCTCTACCTAAATCCACTTAAAATCAGTGATAAAGTAAGGAAGGCCTCACATTCTGCAGAGCTAAGCCCACCCCAAATACGGCAGGTGGTGAATGACATGTTTCACACAGGCTGGGAGGAGGGGTAGGCCTGGCTCCCCCGACAGGACACTCAGCCTCTGTTGGTCCGGCTCATTTCAGACGGCCTTTCAAGGCGTGTTTGTGTTTTCTTTTGGCATTTCTGAGCCAGGGTAACAGGATCAGGACTGTCCAGGATAGGGTTTTTCCAGATTTATGGTGTGCTCTCCTTTCCATAAGTACATAAAAGTGCTACTATGGGTCCTCAAACGCAAACAGCATTAAGAATCCCACCCAGACTCGGGCCTGTCCCGGTGCCACGCAGACTCAGTTTAGTTCTTATGCTAGACATCAACTTCTCCACAAAACAGAGGCATGGAACGAATTTAGATGTTACCCCTGAATCTAAAGGGATGCAGGGGAAACATGGTGGCGGAAACGTCGTCTGTTCCGGGGGGGGGAGGGGCAGAGAAGGAACAGGGCAGAAGCGGGGAAGGGGTCGAGCAAGGGAAGAGTTAAAGAAAGCAAGGGATAAGCAGATGTGGGCTTCTTGAAGGAGTTGAGTTTAAGGATGCCTGGGGTTTGGAAATTCATGCGTCTGTCAGTCTGATGAGAGTACAATCAAGCCCTGTGTGAGAGCACAGAAGAACGGAACAAGCCAGAAGACATGGCAGGAGTCTAGGATGGTATAAACTACAGGGGTAGGGGAGGTGGGATAAGATGTAGAAATAAGGGAGGAAATTACAAATAGATGTGGAGAACCCTTGAAAGGTCCTGGTTGCCCGAGTCTTGCTCTGGCTTATTTCTATTTCAGCCCCTTCTACTTACGGCTTTCGAGCCAGACCTTTGGATGAGGTTGGGAGAATAAAGATGGGAAGATAAAGATGTCTGGTATTTTAGCCTTGCATTTAAAAACAAAAAAAGCTGTATTTTTATTCATAAAGATTTTCCTGTGTATGTATGTATGTATGTATGTATGTATGTATGTATGTATGTATTATGTATTATGTATGTATTATGTATGTATTTTAAACGAAACCCTTTCATACCAAACCTTGCACTTTCTTGAAGTAGAATAGCCTTCTGGCTTTAGGAATGTGTGTCTCTTGATGGCTCTTGAGGGTTCTAGGGGCAAAAGGAAAAAAATGGAGAAGTCACAAAGAGAACCTTGGGAGCTCCCAGTGGGAGCTGCAGATAAAGGAACTGATTCTACACCAAACACAGCAGTTTCCTAGCGCCAGAAAGCATGGTGGCTCCAGGAGACACCTTCAAAAGGTCAGTTACTCATGAGGCGGGACCAGATAGGTTTCTACTTGCCATCTCCCTGGCTTCCTTGAACTCTTCGTGCACTAGAGCGGGTACCGTGGACCTGTGCCTTAGCCATCTCCTGTCTCCCTCAGCTTGGTTAGTAAAATATTTGTCCCACTGTAGGAGGACCTGAGTTCAACCCCCGGCACCCATGTAAAACCTGGCTGGGATGGCAACGGTGTCTGGTGTCTGTGATTTCATCACTGGGGAGGCTCCCCAGGCTCCGCTGCTGAACCTGATGAGATAGATTCAAGTTCAGTGCACAACCCTATCTCAAACAATAAGATGGAAAGAGGTTAGGAAAAAAGGAAAGCACTTGACCTTTAACCTCTGGCCTCCACATGCATGCTTACACATATCGCATGCACATCTGTGTGTGTGTGTGTGCAGGTACACACATACACACACACACAAACACACACACACACACACACACACACACAGGAGAAAGAAATCCGGGAAGCTACGTAGACATGTGGAGCCCTGACAAGAGAGAAGGTATGGTTTGCATGGCTGGCAGTTACAAACGCTGGGGCTCTGGATGCAGGCAGGTCAGAGAGCAAGGGCAGGAGCTGAGCTACCAGTGGGAGAGAAGAAAGGAGTTAGGAGAGAGAGCCCTGAGATTTGCACAACTTATTCACCTGAAGGTCATGCGGCTTGTCCTTGTGGCAGTGTGAGGGAATGGGGTTAGCCCTTAGGAGAGGAGTTAGTCCTTTCAAGAGAAAGCTGTCATAGAGAGAGGGAACCTCTGCTGTCAGTCTCACTCTACCTGCTCGCCTTGCCCTGTCTACTAAGAGGGCCAGCAACACGCAGCCCCCGTTGGCACCAGACACTAGGACTTCCAAGGCTCCAGAGCTGTGAGCCAAAACAGCGTTTGTTATAACATCTCAAGAATTTTGTTATAGCAACAGAAAATGAACGGAGACAGGGTGTTCAAAGGGGGCCTGTTTCAGGGGCGGTGCCGCTGTGACATCTCTCACAATATTCCCTCCTTTACAAGTAGGTGAGAGGTCATGCCTGTGTCCCCGTTCTTCAGTAGGAAAGGGTAGCTCAGTGCTGAGAGAGAGACTGACACAAGATGAGACCCTGGCTTGTATACTCCTCAGAGTATGGGGAGAAGGACGAGGAGAGAAGATTCTGCTGGAGTACCCTCCTTCCCCCTGTGGCCAGCTCTTCAGAAAGCATGTTTATCCAGGGTGGGGTGGGCCTTCCAGGAAGTCCCTAAAAAGCTGGAGAAAACATTTTTTAAGTTTCTAGTGGATTCTATGGCCAAAGACAACACAGAAAGGGAGCAGGACACAGGGTCCCCAACTCCCACACTCAGGAGGATGCTTGCCTGTTTTCACCCCAGGCACCTGTGTGGGCAGCCAGTGTTACAGTGTCCTCTGCACCCTCAGCCAGAACCCAGCCATCAGGATTGTGCTCACAATCCCCCGGTGCCCTAACTCCCTCCTGGACTGTTTCTTCTCTGCTGTCTTCTTTCCTGTCAGCTTCCTCCCCCTCCCCCACACCAGGTGTCAGTGAGCAAGAGTACTAGCTCTGTACTTACCTAGAGGTGTGGGGACACAGCCAGCGAACTATTAGAAGTGGCTCTCTCCCTCAAGCCCATTAGCCCTCTCAGGGAGAGGACATGGTTACACAGAGTCTGACTTGGAGATGGACAGGTTGTAACCTACCTTAGGTGGCATAGTTTGCACTACTACAGAGTACCTTCAGCGTCATCCACAGACAATGAGTGTGTGGCCTCTGAGCTGAAAGATCTCTTCTTGACACAGGTTGGGCAGTGAAAGAAGCTGGTTGCATTTGTCCCCCGGGATAACTGAGTTAAGATCATCGGAGACCTGCTTTCTCTGCATGTTGTCTTGTGTGCAATATCGGGCTACCAACAAGCCCTCTCGGTAGCTTTAGCTCCACATCTTCTGGGGAACCAGACCTTACCCTGTAATCCTCATCCAGTTGTATCCGGACTACATTCTCATGAGGCTGAGGGCAAAGTGCTCTGTGTGTATCGGCCTTTCTCCCCTGACGTTGCGTGATCAGTATAGAAGCAACAAGTGCGATGTGTCCACACGGTGCTGTACCCGGGAGGCTCACGGGAAGGCTTATAAGCACTAACGCCCATTTCTTTAGTCAGTACTCCCAACATGACTCTCCTCCAGGAGGGATGACAACCTTCAAGGTTGTCCTGCAGCCTAGGAAGGCCAAGATAGCAGTTGGTGTCTGACAGCTTAAAACAAGATGCATTGTTAAAACTGGGAAGATACACAGTGGGGAAGAGAGACCTGTACTTTTGTCTGGTAAGAAATTTTAGAGGACACAATTCAAAGGTGGGGGGAGGGGGAGATAGGGAGAGAGAGAGAGGAGAGAGGGGAGGGAGAGAGGGGAGAGAGAGAGAGAGAGAGAGAGAGAGAGAGAGAGAGAGAAAGAGAAAGAGAGAAAGGGGGGGTTGGAAAAGAATATACTCCATTTTTATTTCTACTCTAACCCCGCCCCCCCCCCCCCTTGGTCAACCTGCTTTCTCCTGTGGCTCAGATTCTCCATGGATGAAATGGGGTTGCTGAGGGGCTCTGTGATGCGAGGCACCAGCTACGGGTTCTGTTCCTTCACCTCTACATTCCCTAATGGGATCTCGTGCTCACGTGCTCACAGTAATCCCTTGACTAAACACTAAAAACGAACCACCGAGAAGCTAATAGCTAAAACATGTCATTGCTTGGCCAAAGCTGTGATTCCTACGTAGTGTGGCTATGACAGGCAACTCCTTGCATTTAGGACTCACTCTCTCACACAGGTTTGCCTGCATCTGTGGCACTGATCTCAGGAGAGTGAGCAATGAGTTAGGAGCCAAAGCTAGCCCGTCTCTCCTTCCTTCCATGGTCCAAGAGAAATGTCTCAAGGTACGCAGAACACTCCAGTTAGCTACATCTGTCATCTCGGGCCCACCTCCTGGGCCTTTGACCGGCAGATGCTTTAGCAGACAAGACCACTTACACCCCTGGTTGTTGTAGCCTGAGCCACAGACCTGCCAGGATAAGACAGGCATGTCCATTGCAAAGCTGAGACAGCCACTGAACTGTGTACAACTGTATTAGCATGCTAATTAATGTCCAAGCAAACAGTAGCTAATTAGCTAGTGTTTACCCAACAGTACTCTTGCAAACACCCTAACAGGAGCTAGCTTTAACTAATAAGCATCTACTACAGGACTAGCCACTTTGAAGTAGTGCAAAAGACCCATTTCAGAGTCCCTGCACCAAGAATTCTTCCGCCCATAGTCCGAGAGACAACTTTGTTGGAGACAAGGTGCTAGGCTGCTGAGATCTCAGTGGGTAAAAGCTTGTGCCACTATGTCTGAGGATGAGTTGGATTCCTGGGGGGAAGACATCTGGTAGAAAAAGTGAACTGATTCCTGAGTGTTGTCTTCTGACCTCTACGCATGCACCAGGGACTGTGCATGTCCTTCTGCATGGATAAATGCAATTTTAAAAATTCAAGAGGAGGTGGATCACTGCTCTAAAACATCGCAGCCTGGTGGGACTTCTTGATGACATAAATCTCTTTGTGCTGCCCAGGAAGATGACTACAGCCACGCGTGTTCTTGAGCCTCTGAAATGTGGCTAAGACCATTGAGAACACAAGTTTTTAAAGCATGCTTAGTGTTCATTGCTTTTCATCTTAAGTAGCCGTACGTGGTTGAGAACTACCATCCTGAGCCGTGTAAATGTTCTACTACTCAGTATGGTTTGCAGAGAAGATTATCACCTTACCTGAAGATTGTTGGTACTACTTTGGACTGAATCAGAATGTACATTTAACAAGGCCCTGGGGTCATTTGTTTGCACATTAAGACTTAAGCGTGGTCTAGGGTGATTGTTTGCATGCTAGAACCGCTTGGAAGAGCTTTTAAAATCCTTATACTGTAACTGAACCCCAGATTCACTCAACCAGAATTTCTCGGATGGGCCCACCAAGGCACAAATATTTTTGAAGGGCCCCAAATAATCACAACATATGTCCAAGGCTGAGAACGGCTGCCCTGGGCCCTGCAGCCAGTTGGGGTTACTCTTGAGTCCATGTGAGAACCAGTGACTTCCCCCCTTGCCTCTGAATTCATTTGTTGGCTCCATCCAGTTGGGAAGCCAACAGGGCTTATTCATCCCTCTACAAGTGTAAGAACTGGCTGGGGCCTGTGTTTGTTTCCAGTATCTAAGCGAGATGTTCATTAGTTTTTGACAAAACATGTCCAAATACCACACCAGGAAAGGGTACTGAACAAGCCGGGGTGACTGAAGGCTGATTCACTTCCTCCCTCTGGGGCCTGCAGAACCCTGGCATCTCAAAGCAGTCAGTCCCCATGAAGAGAGCCATTCTTCCCTTGCAGGGTGGAGGGAGGCTGCTGCTGTTTCCTAGGTTGGGAGCCTGCCTGCTCTTCTCCTGCACCTCAGCAACTACCCAAGGGGCCAGAGTGCAGAGCTGAGTTTTCCTGAAGAGCTGGGTTCTCCCATGGTGTTGATCAGAACCGGGTCTTGGAGGCCGCGCGTGCGCTTTCTAGTGATGAATTATATTTGCGGGGATCATTGTTCATCTCTGAGTTGGTGAGGGCTTGAGAAATTTGTGTCTGAAATAAGCTTTGAGGAAACTGAGTTCCATGAGCAATGAGGCTGTCCCAAGAGGCTAGAGCTGCCAGCGGAGCATCGGCTGACAGGATCACGGAGGAAGAGCATCTTTGACCCGGATGATGCAGATGTACAAGCGCTGCACTCCGGAAATGGGATTCCCCAACTGTTCTGTCCGTAGCTTAGCATAGGTGTCTCACTGCGCCTGCGCAGTTTCCTGAGCTTTGTGATCATAGCTCTTCTCGTGAATTTGTTTCATACATGCCTTCGAGGGCTTGGTCAAGACAAACGTGCCCTCAGGAAGGTTACAAGAGGGCAAGCCATTGTGCTTTGCCAGTCTAGGGGTAAGCATGCCATCGCTGGTTGTGTCCTAAGACACCAGAGCAAGATGATGCCTCTGCTGCCCAGTTCTCCGTCGGCAGGTTACCAGCATCCTGGACCACAAACCACACCTGAGGGAAGAAGCCTCTCTGTGCTCTGACTGGGTCTGAGCCCAGTTCCCAAGGAGAGTCAAGAAAGGCAGGGAGCATGGTCTCCTTCCCATGCTGATGGCAACCTATCCCGAGTGGAAGCAGCAAGAGAAAGCTGGTCAAAGTCTTTATCTCCTCCAGTGGCTGTAACTCAATTGCTTTTCTTTCTTTCCATGAAGCGGTGCTCCGCCCCCAGGTCCTGTTGCTGTCTGGCTCCACAATCAGTGCTTTGTTAAATGTTCCTCCATTTTTAATGGCACTTCATTTCAAAACCATAAAACATCAGGGCTCAGCAGGCTCCTTGATAGTAAATTGCCTTTAACCCTCTTGACTTAAAGACTGGGTTGGGAGTAGGGGGTGTCTTGGGTCAATAGTAAACTAAAGAAAAACTCATTAATAATGACCCATTAAAATGTGACGTTTTACCATAGATTTCTTACACTAACCTATATATTTGAAATATAATATTGTTCATCTTATTTACTAAGCTTTTTGATGCTAACAGATTAACAGTAATTTGTTTGTACTCTGAGGGTTGAGGATGTAGTTCAATCAAAGGATTCTTGATTGGCATGTGTGAGGCTCTGGGTTCAATTCCTAGCACTGCAGAATTAAATAAAAGCCAGGTGGTGCTGGCGTATGCCTTTGATCCTAACACTCAGGAGTCAGAGGCAGGTAGATCTTTGTGAGTTTAAGGCCAGCTTGGTCTACATAGTGACTGCCTGAACAGCCATCAATAATAGAAGACCCAGTGTAAACAAACCTGTAGACCTTGCCTGCAGCCTAGATAATGGACTGAACCTCTGAACCTGTAAGCCAGCCCCAATTAAATGTTATTCTTTATAAGAGTTGTCTTGATCACAGTGTCTGTTCACAGCAGTAAACCCTAAGACACCCTGTGTAAACAAACAAACAAATAAACCAATCAATAAATAAATGCAAAGCCACACACAATGCAACACTGAATCTGTGCGCCAAGTACAGTAGGAGGACATGGCTGTAAAGCCAGAGTCCATAACGCTGAGACAGGAGGATCAAGAGTTCAAGTCAACCAGGAGAATGAGACTATGTCAGAATAGAAGAGAGGGACAGAGGAAAGGAGAAAGGAAAGGAGGGAGAGAGGGAGGGAGGGGAGGGGGAGAAGGAATGAGGAAGGGAGGGAGAAAGGGAAGGAGGGAGGGGAGGAGGGAGAGAGGGAAGGAGGGAGGGAGGAAGGGACGGGGAAAGAGAGAGGGAAATGAATTTGCATTTTCAACCAGGTCCGGTCAGGGAGACTAGAGACTTGCCAGGGTGACACTGATGTCTGAAGTAGAAGGAGAACATGAATACTTGCCCACCTCCTTCTCATCTGTCTGTCAGCCTCAAGTATTTCCCTGCTTCTCTGAGAAAGCGGAGAGTTCTAACTCGGGCACAGCGCATTCGTGGTTCAATAAACTTCACACTAGCCTCTAAATACGGTGTGGCTGCCACAGACAAAATGGAGACAGTAATGCAGCAGGGAGCTGAGATCCAGGGACACAAGCCAAGACCCGCTGCCTCGCTGACCCGCATTGCCTCTGAAGCGGTGGAGCCTCCGCTCCTTGCTAACCTACCCAATGCCTTTCTAAACCTTGCTTCACAACACCGGCAACTTGTGGTGCACAGCACAACCTTAGGACACAGGGTAACGAAAACCCAGCAGCTAGATGTCACCTCTTCTTTTGCAATGACCATGCCCTGCTTTTCCAGCCTGTGGCCCAGTGGCTGACTTCTGGCTGTTTCTTCTCCCTTTTGCCACCCCTCCCCTCATCTCTAGGGTTGTACTGCAGGACCAAGCAACATCTACAAAGTTTCCACACACAGAGTACACTAAAATGCCTCTTATTTTCAGTGTTCAAATTTATCATGTTTTTGTTTTATGGCATATGGCTTCTTTTGCATATTTTCAAGATTTTCTCTTCTGCCTTTGGATTTCTTTCTGGTTTTGTATTTACATATCAATATTTATTTATTAATTTTTAAGGTTTATTATTTATTATTTTTAAGGTTTTGTATTTACATTTCAATATTTATTTGTTTAATAATTTGCATTATTTTTAAGATAAGGTTTCTCTGTGTAGCCCTGGCTGTCCTGGAACCCACTCTGTAGACCAGCCTAGCTTCTGACTCAGAGATCTGCCTGCCTCTGCCTCACAAGGGCTGGGACTAATGGTGTGTGCAAACACTTCTGGCTAAAATTTCAGCTTTTGACCTGCACACAATTGATGGTATTTTATTGCTTGAGAAGTTACTCTCCTCCTTTAACTAGTTGTTCTAGGACATTTATATTAAATTACAGTCAGTAATGTATATTACATTACAGGAATATCCCCTGTTCCTGCCACGAAAGGCCTGTACTCTATGATCACCACAACTGTGTTGGAGAGTATCAGCCCTGCCTCTCCCCAGTGCATCCAGGCACAAAAGTCATAACTCTTTTTCTTTGAACATCTTGCAGGCTCGTCCTTGAGTCTGGGGCAGTGGGATAGGACAGCTGTTGAGTATTCAGGTCGCATTGCTGCTCCATTGTCTTCAAAGAGCCCCTCTCACACACCTAAAAAGTCGTCCTCTGGTAACTCTTCTGAAAAGAAAAACTGAGCCAGGCAGTAATTCCAGGCAGATGCAGGTGAGTTCTAGGACAGCCAGGGATACATAGTGAGACCCAGTCTCAAAAATAAATAGAAAAAAAAAAAAGCAGAAACAGAAAACATAAGCTCTTTGTGGTGGTTTGAATCAAAATGGCCCCCACAGACCCACAGAGAGTGACAGTTAGTGGGTGTGGTCTTGTTAAGAGGAAGTGTGTCACTGGGGACGGACTTTGAGGTGTCAGATGCTCAGGGCTGGCCCAGTGTCTCTTCCTGCTGCCTGCTGATGGAGGGTGGTTTGAATTGTGGGGGGCCTTGGTTCAAAAGGTTTCAGAAGAGAATATTAGTGTATAGCCTAAAGACCCTTCTTGTGATGTTTTTGGCAAAGAATGTGGCTGTTTTCTGCCTTTGTTTAAAAAAAAACAAAAAAACAAAAAAACAAAACAAAACAACAAAAAAAAAAAACTCTGTCTGAGGATAAACTGATGAGCTATGGATTTACCAGCTTTGGCTGAGGAAATTTCCAGACAGTCTAGTACTGACTGTGTTGCTTGGCTATCTAGAATGAAAGGAAGCGAGCTGAGAAAGGAAAAAAAAAAACATAAAATACAGAGGTGGAGGAGAAGAGGGACCAGGAAATGCACAGAGATTAAAGTCAAGCCCGATGTAGAACAAAGGGAGTAGTGACCTCTGAGCAAGGCATCACCCAGATGAGCTTCTGATTTCTGAAAAGGAATTAAAGAAAAGCTTGGGGCTGGGTGGGGAGGCATACACATTTAGCCCCAACACTCAGGAGGCACAGGCAGATCTCTGAGTCTGAAGCTAGCCTGGTCTACAGAGTGAGTTCCAAGATAGCCAGGCTACACAGAGAAACCCTGTCTTGAAAAACCAAATTAGGGCTGGAGAGATGGCCCAGTGGGTAAGAGCACTGACTGCTCTTCCAGAGGTCCTGAGTCCAATTCCCAGCAACCACATGGTGGGTTCACAACCATCTGTAATGGAATCCAATGCCTTCTTCTGGTGTGTCTGAAGACAGCGACAGTGTACTCATATAAACAAAATAAATTCAAAAAAAAAAGAAAAGAAAAACCAAATTAACCCAAACAAAGCAAAATATACTCCTCCTCCCCGCCCAACCCCAGCCCCAAAAGAAAAGGGACAGACATATCTTTCTATTGTCAGGAAGGTTGGAAGCGCCCAGCCAGGACTCAGGCCCCATGGAGATTGATCTTAAAGACTTTACAAGCACCTTAAACAAACCTCATAACTGTCACCAGGCTTTCTCTGCTCTATTCCCCTTGACACTCAGCCGGCTCTGCTCTGCTCTCCCTGCACCTTGTCCCTTGTGAGTCCCTGGGATCTCCCATGAACCTTGGCTCCTTCTCCTTGGACCCTGGGTGGCTGCCCAGCAATCAGGAACCAGTGATTGTCAGTAAAGCAACAACCAAGGATGCATCTCCTTTCAAGGAACAATGCAGCAGCACAGGGGTACAGCTGGAGATCCTCTAGTGTGCATGAAAAGCAGAGTGTCAGGAGTCTGCCTGCCTGTAACTGACAACTTACAGGCAGGCCTGTAGCAGAGACCGGTGTTTTTTTTTTTTTTTAAATGTGGGACCAGAGATTCCTTGATGTTCCTGAATCCAGTGCCAACATGAAAACTGAGCCTCTGTGAGAGAATGATGGTGACCCCAGGATTTGGTCCAAAATATCTGAGGGAGGGGAAAGCAAAGATGGGGTGCCGAGTTCGGCTGTAGATTAAACAGCTCTGACTATGAGTTAAAGTTAGTGAGTGATGGGTGCTTGGGAATGTATTATATTATTCTCTCATGAAAGATGGAGGGAAGCGGGAGGGGGAGACAGAGGAGAGAGGGTGGGCACAATGGAGGAACATGCTACCTTGCGTTGAAAGGCCTCGCCAGCTCACAGTGAGCAAGCTAGCTTCCTAAGATGGAAGCCTAGCTGTTCCTCTGTAACATCCTAAAGCCGGAAAACTTACCAGTATAGACACATGTTCCTTCTTCCACTCTGACCCCACCCACCCTCTATCCTCTGCGACTCAGAGAGAGGAACAGGAGTCCCGGAGGTCATCTTCGTCTAACGACAACCTTTCTGCCAAATCTCCCATCAGGAGCTATATGGGGGCAGGGAAGGGGTCACCTGAGGCCCAGGGCTCTCTCTCCCCCCCACCATCCCAGGAAAAAGAAGCCACACTGGCTGGGTGAGCTTGCACAGGAGAGAGTGAGGGCCACATGTCTGGATCTGCTTGAAGTAGAAAATTCACAAATTCCAAGTTCTGATCCCAAAGCAAACTCCCCAGCCCAGGTGGCTATGTCTCGCTTGTCCCCTTCACCAGCTCTGTGGAGCCTGGGAGGCCAAGCCGGAGGCTTTGAAAACCAGCTTGTGTTTGAGTTCTGAAAGAACCAATGTCTGGGGTGTTTGTCCAGCAGAGAAGGGGCCTATTTTCTCCCTTCCAAATGCAACCTTGAAAGATGCTCCATGGATTTTTTTTCTTCAGACTTTCCACAGGAAACATAAACAAGGAAGAAAAATGGCTGTAGGTGCCGAGACCTGAAGTGGAATTTCAACCCCGAAGGAACTGCTTGGTAACAAGCGTCCTCTGTCCCAGTATAGCCTGTGAGAGAGTCGGCTGGTGGTGTGTGTGAGAAGCCGTCAGACAGGCAAGGGGAGGAACTGGACCAGTTCTCATGTCTGATTCCAGCATGTCTCCTCTCCATTGAAAGAACAGCCCTTGCTTGGGCTTATGTGTTGGGAGATTCCCTACCTAGTGTTAAAAGTGTGTGTAGAATACACACGTGTGAGCCTGTGTGTTCACGCTGGTGTAGGGGTGCACACAGAAGCAAGAGAACAACCTGGAGGTGTTATCCGCAGGAATGTTGTCCATCTCCTTTGAGGAAAAAGTCTCCTACAGAGCTGAAGTCCACCAGTTCCTCCACATGGGCTGGCCAGTGAGCCCCAGAGCCCTCCTGTCTCTGCCTCTCCAATATGAGGATGACACAAATGCACGCCCCGCTGTGACTGCCATCTTTGTATGAATTCCTGAGGTTTACCTCAGGTCTTCACATACTACTAGGGCAACTGTTTTACCCACTGAGACAGCCATGCAGCCCTCTCTTTTTCTAGATGGTGTTAAGTAGGGTGCTCCCATGACAAGGGACCATCAACCTTGGGGACGTGTACCCCAGTAGCCTGAAGCCTACAGTCCACTGGCTTTCACCTAGACATGATGTCCTAGTCTGGAACTTATGATTTGCAAGTTAACACAACGTAAGAGCAGCTATAAAGTAGTGTCTAAGTGACCCATACATGCACTGGGGAAGAGTCAAGTAGGTATTAAGAGTGTGTGTGTGTGTGTGTGTGTATGAGTGTGTATGAGTGTGCATGAGTGTTAAGACATGTGAAAGTAGACTGACAACTTCCTGGAGCTTCTCTCCTTTCACAGTGGGTTCTGGGGATCAGACTCGGGGTCTTCAGGTTCACAAAGCACTGTCTACCGAGTTGGGAGTCTGACCCTTGATGTCCATAGGTTAGAGCCACCAGCGCACGGCTTCCATGTTAGGAACCTGAAAATTATGTCTAAAACCATCAAACAAAAAGCTCGAGACTTGGCCTGGCGGTGGTGGCGCACACCTTTAATCCCAGCACTTGGGAGGCAGAGGCAGGCGGATTTCTGAGTTCGAGGACAGCCTGGTCTACAGAGTGAGTTCCAGGACAGCCAGGGCTACACAGAGAAACCCTGTCTCAAAAAACAAAAAACAAAACAAAACAAAAATCTCGAGACCAAGAGACAATGCTGTCGTAGTGGGGTTGTCCTAGCAGTCTGGATGCAGCCTGCTGGCTGATCAGTACAGGTAACTAGTATTTTCTGGCACCACAGGTGGCACGCCTCATACCCACTGCTGTCTCTTGGCGTATAAGAGTATTTCTTCCCTTGTAGACTCTGTCTAGTAAAGATTTTGGGCTCATGTCTTAAAATATCTGTATTACCACTTCATGTAGTCTTGTGATAAGTGCCCTAAAGAAAGCTGGGAGCACCATTCTAACTAGAGCCTGGCTTTGAGATGTCAAAGTCTGAGACAGACTCAGAAAACACCACTTTGTTTGACTGAGATGTATCTATCCTATTTATCTGAAACCAGTGCAAAAATCCAAAAGGCTTTCAATGGCTACAAAAGCTGCCTGGCTCTAGGCTGACCAGCACAGCCTAGGAAAGTCAAGCACCTGGGAGCAGTTGTCCCACACTTGTGTGGTGACAGGAGGAAGAGATTCTCCCCAGGTATCTTTTGTGAGGAGATCCACTAGCTGTTGTTGGCTCTGAGAAGGAATTTGGAGGAGGCCAGGGAAGGAACCATTCTGGTGAGGGAGAGAGATATGGACGTTACCAGAACGCAGCCTGGCTCTACAGTCATAAATATGGATTCAGACAGCTAAGTGTGCTCTTCCACTCAATTTGGTGTGTTTGTGTTTCCTGACACACCCTGATGTGGGCTCAGAATTATTTCTGATTTCTATTCTTTCCAAGATTTTAGAATACTTGAATATGCCTTCAGGCTACATGTTTAATATATTGTACTGGCTGGTTTTGTGTGTCAACTTGACACAAGCTGGAGTTATCACAGAGAAAGGAACCTCCTTTGAGGAAATGCCTCCATGAGATCCAGCTCTAAGGCATTTTCTCAATTAGTGATCAAGGGTGGGAGGGTCCATTGTGGGTGGTGCTATCTCTGGGCTGGTAGTCTTGGGTTCTATAAAAAAGGAAGCTGAAAACACTGAACTGATCATGGGGTTCCCAATGGAGGAGTTAGAGAGAAGACTGAAGGAGCTGAAAGGGTTTGTGGCCCCATAGGGAGAGCAACAATATCAACCAACCAGAGCTCCCAGGGTCTAAACCTAGGAGCACACAGGGAGGGACCCATGGCTCCAGTTGTGTATGTAGAGGAGGATGGCCTTTTCCGGCAAAGGTGTGAGAGGAACTCCTGAGTCCTGTGAAGGCTGGATGCCCCAGTGTGGGGGAATTTGAGGGTGGGGAGGCAGGAGTGGGTGGGTGGAGGCACATCCTCATAGAAGCAGTAGGAAGGGGGATGGGATAGGGGGTTTCTGGGTGGGGGGGGGGAAATGGGGAAAGGGGATAATATCTGAAATGTAAACAAAATACCCAATTAAAAAAATAAAGAAAAGAAAAAAGAAAAAAGAAAAGAAAGCAAGCTGAGCAAGCCAGGGGAAGCAAGCCAGTAAGTAGCATCCCTCCATGGCCTCTGCATCAGCTCCTAGTTCCTGACCTGCTTGAATTCCTGTCCTGACTTCCTTTGGTGATGAACAGCCATGTGGACGTGTAAGCTGAATAAACCCTTTCCTCCTCAACTTGCTTCTTGGTCATGATGTTTTGTGCAGGAATAGAAATCCTGACTAAGACACGTATAAGAAACATTGTAAACTTCTGGTTTTGAAATTTGAGTTAGGGATGGTCAACCTGTCCTTCCTTCCTGTCTGTCTGTCTATCTATCTATCTATCTATCTATCTATCTATCTATCTATCTATCCATCCATCCTGTTTATTTGTTGAGACAGTGTCTCACTCTGTAGCTCAGGCTGTCCTAGAGCTTACTTTATAGCCCAGGCTGACCTCAAGCCCACAGTGGTGAGCCTCCAGCTCAGCTTCCTGAGCGCTGAAATTACAGGTGAGAGCCACAACAGCTGCCCAGCTGTTTTGTTCCTGTTGCTTTTCATTTGTTTCTGTTTTTGTTTTTACTTTTCAAATGCTTATATGATTAAGACAAAACAGGGAAGGACTTTAGTACAATGCCAGACCCAGGGCATGGGCAATTAGGGCCTGTTCTAATTATGCTGGGTTGGAAAGAGGACAAAGGGTGAGTGTGGGAGCCACAGTGGGAGGAGGTGCAGGGTAGTGACCTGCAGAGAGCAGCCCCTCCCCCAGCCTCTGGATGCCAGCGACTAGCAGCACTCAGTCCAGAGAGCTCTGATGTTATTAAAAAACCATCTATTATTAAAGGAAGAAGGAGGAGGAGGAGAGAAGAAGGGAAGAAAGAAAAGAAAAAATAGGCAGGTGGTGGTGGCGCACGCCTTTAATCCCTGCAGAGGCAGGTGTATTGCTGAGTTCAAGGCCAGCCTGGTTTACAGAGAGAGTTCTAGGATAGCCAGGGCTACACAGAGAAACCCTGTTTAAGAAAGGAAGAAAGGAAGGAAGGAAGGAAGGAAGGAAGGAAGGAAGGAAGGAAGGAAGGAAGGAAGGAAGAAGAAAGGAAGGGATGGAGGAAGGGAAGGAAGAAAGAGAAATGAAAAAATAAATAGAAAAAAGAAAGAAAAGAAACCATCTATAAAGTTATTGGAAAGGGCTGGAGAGATGGCTCAGCTGTTAAGAGTGCTCACTGCCCTTGTTGAGGACCTGGGTTTGGTTGTCGACATCTACGTGGTAGCTCGTAACCCTAGCTCTCAGGGATCTGACACCTCTTCTGACCTCCATGGGTGCAAACACATACAATCAGGCACACACACTTAGAAAATAATATACTTTCTATGAAGTTATGGGAAATTGCATTCACAGTACCATCTCTGCATAGGCCCTTCCTGCCCAGGGGCCCTCTACCAGGTCTCATTCTCTTTCCTAGGTCCCTTAGTCTCACACTAGACGTCCCTTACTGTACTTTATTTACAGACACACCAGACACACAGAGACACATACACAGACAGACAGACACACACACACAGACAGACACACACACAGACAGACACACACACATACACAGACACACACACTCAGACACATACACAAAGGCAAAGCTTCCTTTCCCTCCCCTGGCACTAAGTGATTTCAGACATGTCTTTTCCAGTAAGGTCACTTGACCTGGGAAAGCAAGGAGGAGATCACAAGACAACACTCCCTGAGAGCAGAGGCTGCCGGATGATTTGGGGAGGGCTCTGTTCAAATGATTAAGGTAATGTGGGGGAAATAAGAAGCTGACCAAAGAATCTACTAAAGCCAACAGCAGTCTGTGGTGTCCTCTGATTCCACCCTTGATCTCAGTCCTCACTGAACACTGCCTGCATGTTGCGATCTGATGACCGACACATTTTGGTCTCAACCAAATTGTGTCTACCCTGGATGCCCCAACAGCACGGATGCTCCAGGTCCACAGAGCCCCAGCAACCTATCCTGTCCCACATGGCCATGACTCTTCTGTTCTCTGCCCGTAGAGCAACTACTGGACTGGCCGTCAAGACTCTGCGCCCAGAAGCAGTCTCATGCCCCAGGGTGCTTGCACCCAGGTGCTCTCTGTTCAGGCCAGTGGGGCTCCTTCCTTTGGTCCCCTTGTTCTCCCCTGGGTTTAGACTGCTCTATGGCTGTGAACTGCCTAAGAGTGTCCTCCCTGCAGGTGAGCACAGCACATGCTCAAAGGTAGCTTTCAGTGTGGTCCTGGAACTACTGCGGACTAGCCTTGTGTCCTGTCAGTCGGTCGTCTCACCCACAGCGAGCAGGAGATGGCAGCGATATCTACCGCCTCCCATTTTGTTGAGGGACATGAATGGCATGGGGCACCTGGAACGGAACAAGATGTGTACTGACAGGTGTGTCTTCACTGAAAGCTGAGCTCAGCTCTTGCTAAGAGTATTCCAGCTGTCTTTTGACACTCAGCAGACAGATGATAAGCATTTATTGGTTGCTTGTGGATGTCCTGTACCGAGTTCCTTGCGGATTCGCTTGATTGGAGGTTCCACAGAACCTGAGAGCTGAGTCCCTTGGAAACGAGGGTTATCTATTCCTGGCCATCCCACAGCCTCTTCTTTTCTGGGTAGTTATTTCTCCAAGGCCCTCCATTCTCAAGCTTTATCTTTCCATGTCAGCTTGCCCCAACAACTGGCATATAGCTGGTGGAGGGAGTATATGGACTTTCCCAGTGCAGTAGACTAGAGAGGGATGGCAGAGATGGTGCCTGGGGACAGAGAGGGTGTGTGTTCTGAATAGACTCAGGAGGGGCTACAGCATTCACCAGCCTCTACTTGTACCAGGCATTAGACTAGGAGGTTCGAGCCCTGCTTCTTGGTCCTGGCTCCTTCAATTCTTGCTTAGATGGCTACAAAGTATGAGGGTGGGATGAGTCTTGTGGTCCTCTGGAGCATGACAACCTCTCACTCCCTGCCCCCATAGCCTGCTCAGTAAGGAGCACTGTGTCCCCTCCCTGCCTGCTTGCCACATCTCCTTCCCACAGGAGCCTGGTCCCCTAGGCAGCAGTCCAGCAGTCTCTTCGAGCAGACTTCCCAGCTACTCATGGCTTTGTTAGAATCTCATTAGCAGTGGCAGAAAAGAGGCAGCGGAGTGAGGCACTCCAGGTGCCGTTAAAGCAGGGTCAAGGCAGTAAAGGCTATTAGACCATAAGTAAGGTCAGCCCCCAGAGAACATAAAATAAATGGAGGCCCGGAGATGGGTGGGTAGGGTCTCCAGCTTAGGCTGGGTCTTAAACGGACTGTCAGGTCTCTTGCTTGATTTGGGGTGCTGAAGAGGTAAGGCCAGACCACCCTTCCTTATGTAAGCTTTTGAGTCATGGGACAGGGTTCAGGATTGTGGATCTCAGGGTTTCAGTAGAGCCATTCTCTAGCCTGAGGGAAGGAGTGAAGATTTAGCCAGAGTCCTGGGGAGGAGGGCAGAAGCAGTGAATGCTCAGGTCTTGGGGGCTTTGACCCTGCCTATCTAAGTTCTTAGGACTTCAACGACATAGGTATTATTAGCTCTGTTTCAGAGATAAGGAAGCAGATACCTGGCTGTGTTATTTTGGGCTCTGGGAGAATTCTCTAGATCTCAACTTCCCAATGAGACTTGAAGCTTCTAAACAAGGGACACATTCCTTCATTCCACGACTGGTTATAAACAGTCCAAATGTGTGTTGAGGCTGAGGTGACTTCTCTTGTAGGGGAATTAGTATGAATACCCAGAATCTGGAGTTCTCTGTCTTGCCCAGGAGAAGGAAGGCTCCCCAGGCTGGGGCCTGGGCTCTGCTGAGGACAGTGGCCATCTGTGTGGACACCCAGTGCTGCTCCAGGGATCTGTTTGCCTTTGCTGTGCAGGGACCTGCCGAGGCTGTGTATTTTTGTCACGGCTGGCCAGGAATGTGCATGATTTATGTTTTTTTTTTTAACCCGAGGCTTCGTCATAAAGGAACATTGAGGCTACAGTGAGCCTGGTTATGAAAGACCTTCCTTTCTGAGGCTCTGTTAGAGGAGGCACTGCTGGCTGGCCCCCTGGAGGGTTCTGGAATGCTGTGCCCACCTTAGTTAGCTCTGGAATGGCTGGAGATGCCAATGAATCTGTACACCAGTCTGTGCCTTGTCCCCACGTCCCTTCCCAGGCTTCTTGCTCTCAGTATGTTCTTAGTTGAAATCTTTCCTTACAGGAAACCTGCTGGGTGCCTTTGACTTCAGAGGCACACATGTCCCTGGACAAGTCACCTGACCTCAGCAAGAGTCCGTTTTGCCAACTGCAAAGGGAGCATAAAAATATGCACCTCAAACTGTTGTGGTGTGGCAATCCAGGTCCTTCGTCCCGGCTGGTAAGCTCTTGGAGCGTGTGTCTTGTTTATTTCCGTCTGTCGAGTACTTAACACAGTCCCTGGCACACAGTAGTGGGCATGGGTGTTGACTAGTTCCAGCTGATTGTATTGCAGTGAATGGAGAATGTGGGGAATGCGTTATAGAGCCGCAAGCCCAGCTGGACATTGATCAGCAGTTAAGAGACCGTCAGTTGTGTCTGAGTCTACATCTTTCCCTATAGACTGAGAGATAGAGCATCTGGCCTTAGCTGAGAGACCCCCGAGTTCCAACTAATCCCAACTCCCTGCTTGTGGAGAGCATCAAAGGTCTTTATCTCTTTAATTGCCTGCCCAGGCACCCTTTCTTCCAGCCTGGACTCTCACTTCTGGGAATGGCAGACACTCTGGGGCAGTGGGCGTCCTCATGTCGGCTCGGCCAGGCTGGGCCCCTCTTCAGAGAAGGGGCGGAGGGGCGTGAAGGGCTGGTGTGTGTGACTTTGTTTATTTTCTCTGAAGGATCCTGCTATAAAAATAACCTGCCTGGAAACCTCATCTCTGAGGGGGAGAAAGAAGCTTTTGTATCCGAGGAAGTGGCTCTAACTACAGCCCTGTGCCTGCCCCTGCCCCCACTATCAAGGAGGGGCGGCTAAGGTGAGAGGGCAGGGCCCACAGAGGACTGAGAGCCTCTCTTCCCAGTACTGGAGGCCTCTCGCAGGCCAGCTAGGTCTAGAAGCCCTAAGGGAGGCCTCGGTAAGGAACATTATCGAGAGAGACAACCGGAGACAGAGCAGATACAGAGACAAGAGAGGCCAGAAGAAAGGAAAATCGGGTCCTGCAGAGGAGAGCGGAGGGTGAACTGGAGCCTGAAGTCAGAGGAAAACCTGGAAGAGTTCAACCTGACAGCTGTAGTGTGACACTGTGGCCACAGTTTCTAGATGTAGCTAAGAATTTGATCCAATTCTCAACTCCCACTATCTTTTCATCACTGAGGGACAAAGGCAGGACAGGAATTAAGCTGGTTCCTGCTCTGTTGCTCGGCCCAATCCCTGTGACTCAGACTGTAACAGAAAAGACAAAGGACTGTAAGTAACCGCCAGGCCAGGTCCTGGGCTAGGTACAAGATGAGGACCCACTTGGGACCCTTAGGGTTGTCTTGCCCAGGATCCAGGCACAACAGCAAAGAAGGACCTGGACTTGCAGGTGGCACGCGCCCACTGTTTAGCTGGCTCCTCTTATGTGAGCCATTTCAACCTTTTCCAGACAAATCTTCTTACCTGTGAACAACACATGACAAGCTTCCCTTGCTATTCATTGAGCCATTGAGCAGATCCAAGGCGCCGAGTCTTAATGAACTATCTGGTGCCAACAAGACCCCCATTTGGACAATTTTCCCTAGGTACAGCAAGTTAAAAGCAGTTGGCTGGTACTGAGCTACACGGCACCAAAATCTTGGGAACCGGCATCATAGGTGCTCAGAAAGCTGTAAGATTGGCTGTTTGCTGTTCAAGAAGGCCACCAGGAAGGCCATAGAACAGCCATCTGCACTAGACTGTGGTGTGAACTCCGAGTGAGGCCTTTGCTCATAGAACTTTCCCATGGGGTATCAATACCTCAGATTTGTGATCAACCCACAGAACCAGAGGTTGGTAGGAACCATTGAAGGAGCCATTGAAGATGCCCTTGAACATTCTGTCTAGGAGAGAGGTTGTGTTCCTGAGAGAACAGGATATAAGTAGAGGGTGATGCTTCTCTCCCACAAGTTGTGGGGCTGGTGTTGGAAGAACACAAATCAAAGGACAGAACAGAGCAGGGATCCAGGATGCCTTAGAACAATGTTGAGAGGAAAAACTTAAAATGTTGTGGCCACAAAGCTATCTTGATAGAATAGCTGCTGGCACAACTGAGAGAGAGATACAGGGCTGCAGAAGCCATGGTCGGGAGTGGGACAGTAGAGCTCCAGAGCTGACCGGATTCCCTGGGGCCTGAGACCATAGGCCCACGAGAGAAGCAACACGCAGACTGTAGCCCTCAGATCACTCTGAAACACTGCGGTAAGTTTGTACCAGCCAGGGTGTCCACAGGTAGACGGATGAATGAAGAAAGCATTGTACATACACACATGGAATGTCAATCTACCATAAAAAGGGTAAAACTCTGTCATTTGTGGCAATGTGGATGAAACTTGAGGATAATTATATGTTAAATTTAGCCAGGCACAGCTAGACAAATACCGTATTTTCATTCATTTGTGGAAGGCAAAAATGTCAATATTATAAAAGAAGAGAGTAGGATAATGGTCACAAGACACAGGAAGTAAGGACGGAGATGATGGGTACTAAGGATAAAGGAACTCCTTGACGATGGACCCATGGTTCAGCACTTAGAGGACCTGGGTTCAATTCCCAGCACCCACAAGGTGGCTCACAACCATCTGTAACTCCACTTCTAGGGAATTCAACACTCTCTTCTGGCTTCTGTGGGCAGCAGGCACATATTTGGGTGTACCTTCAGAGAAAACACTTCTACATGTAAAATAAAAACAATTCTTAAGAGAAATTCCTTCATAATTTAGGAGGCATTTCACAACTAGAAAAGAAGCCAACAGTTCTCAACATACACCAATTTTAAAGTGTTTAGGATGATGAGAATCCAGGGTATTCATATGCGGTCACTGTATACTGCACATATACTAAATTGTTTGCACTCCTCATATCGGTAGTAAACAGCAAGCATATCCCCAAGCTGGCCCTTAGTGAAGTCCTGAAAGCTGTGTGTTCAGGATACCAATAATGTAAGTTAATAAAATTGGTAGCATGTCCTACATGCCAGGTGCTGTTTGAAATCCTGTGTGTTATCTCACTTAGCACTTACGAATGCTACGATGATGTAGTTGCCTCCTCCAGTATCTGTCACACTCCACACTACTGTGTAGAAAATTGTTATTTTGACAAGGGTCCACTCTAATTTCCTAGTGTACATAAAGGCCCTGATTGACCTGGGTCAACTCCAGGACCACACGAGAAATTGATTTTTGTTTAAACAAACAAACAAACAAACAAACAAACAAACACAATTTTAAAGTGTATGTGAGTGCAAGTGTCGGCAGAGGCCAGGGGTGCTAAATCCTCCTTGATCTGGAGTAACTAGCAGTTGTGAGCCATCTGGTGTGGGTGCTGGGAAAACAACCCAGGGTCCTCTGCAAGAGCAGCACGTGTTCTTAAACACTGACCCAGCTCTTTAGCCCAAAAACTTTTCTTCCAGGCTTGTCCATACAAAGTAAAGGACGAAGCTTGGTTTAAAGGCAGGGGAGGGAAAGACCACTCTCTTCGTGTGCAGGACTTCTGTGGGTATCTGGGAGTCAACATATCAGAAAAACAGAGCCAAAGGAATTACTAGAAGCAAACTTAAGCTTGATCAAGTTGTCCTGGGCCCCCCATGACTTTCATAGTCTCAGTTCTGTAAATTAAAGTCCATTATGGAGGTCGACTGGATTTATTTTTTTCATGAGACCCAGGGGTACAGCCTTGCCAGTCTGGTGGTCATAGGCTGCCCAAGAAGGGCCAGGAATTGTCTGTGTCACTCCAATGTAGAGAAAATTGATTTTGATCTAGAAAAACAGAAACCAAAAACAAACAAGATGAGTATAAATTCAGAACCTAGTCCCATCTGTCTCTGAAGACTACACAAAGGTGAAACTGAAGGGAGTGGGAGTCTGACTTTAGCCCAGTGTTGGAGCCTTCCTATTATTGAATATCTGACTTCTCAGTGGCTGAGGCCAGTAGGTCAGGGTTTCAGGACACCACCGGTGCTGATGTGAGCTGCACGCTGGGCTTGACACAGGAAAGCATGCTCCTTAAGCTGTCTGCCTCCCAGGCCTCAGTTTCCCCTCATGCAGCGGCTGGGGCGGTACTAGGCAAGGGCTGTGGGCGCATCCAGCTCTAACATTCTCACATTCTGCAATTCCCACAGGCAGGCCTCCAGGCCCCAGCGCTGGCCGAGAGAACAGAGCTGTAGCTGTTTGTCACTGTGGCAGAACAGTGGAACCCATTGAACCTGTGGTCTCCTGCAATAGAAACGGCCAAATGGCACATGTAGAAAAGATAAATTCATCTGTGGGGTTGGTGAGAGGTGCTGAAAAAATATGCAGTGCTCGGGGACTGTCCAGGGACAGTCAACCTCTCGTTTACAGGCTGAGACAACCGTGTGTCTGACAGGCTACACTGAGTTTCATCTTGCCACAGCCAGGGAAGATGGTGGAGGGCAGTCTTCATAGATACCATGGGACCATGCAGCCCTACATGCCTCTCATGGTCCTGGTTTTGTGGTTGAGAGAGCAGTATGCTTTAAATGAAATCCAAAGTGTTCCTGTGAAAACAGTGTTTATTTCAGCAGCTTAGACTGCCTTCACCTGTGAGCCCAGAACTGGAGGGTCTGAGGTCTCCCTCCCTATGGATCTTTGAGTTGGACTCGAGGCCATGATGTAGAGAGATGACATCACGAATCTCCTGGTGGCCACTCTCTGACTTTCCTTCTTTTCTCTGTCTGCTCTCTTATGTCATGCGTGTGGGTAAGAGTTGGAAATACTATGGCTGAGGTGAGCAAGTGGGATACAGGGAAGACAAGCCAGGGGCCCCTTAGTTAGCAACTGATAGCTCTGGGGCTCAAATAAAGCCTCTCAGTCCCAAGTTCTTCTACCACACAGGGCTGTCCTTCCACCCCCAAGGGCTATGGAAGAGGGATTCTTTGATTCTCTTATTTTGGGGATGATACAGGACACTCAGTGCTGGATTAAAACATTTACAAGTGCTAATCATTGAAAAATTGGTATTAAAAAAAAAAACTGGTTGTAATGGTGAAAAATTCTGAAGTTCCATCTTTTCCCATAGTGATCAGTTATTCTGACACTTAAAGAATATCAAACACTGCAGTTAAAATTTTATATTTTAGCTACGTAGCACTTGTGCTTACCTGGTGTGTTAGGGTGTTTCTGGGCTGGCTTTGGACCATCCAGCCTACAACCATCACACAGGCCCTCAAGGGCCTTTCAGATCAGGATCTCAGCCTGTGCTGGGGGAGGAATGGAAGGTCCTCAGGTAAACTGGGAGAGGGTCCTGTTTGGGAACATCCTCTTACAGAGGGAGGACTGGGAGCAAGGAGACATCCAGAACCTGAGAGCCCGTGGAGTTGTAATCACATACTTTCTGGTACACAGTATCCTGCCATCTTCCTTTGGTCCCTGCAGAGATGGAACCAATCCAGGAAGTGGTCCATCAGCCAACAGAGCACCCCTGTGAGCAGGGGAGGTGGAGCTAACCCCGACCCTAAAGGACTGTAGGGGTAAACATGGTAACACTTGCATTGCTTACATAGAAGCTGACTCCGGGAACATTCAGAACTAATTTTTTTTTTTAAGATTTTTTTTTTTAACACATACAGGTGTTTTTACTTTATATGCCTGTTCACCAAATGCATGCAGTGCCCACAGAGGCCAGACAGGCGTGCTGGGTCCTCTGGAAATGGAGTTAGAGACAGTTGTTAGCTGTCACATGGGCGTTGGGAGTTAAACTCCAGGCAGGTCTTCTACAGTCAGTGCTCTTAACCATGGGGCCCGCCTCTCCAGGCTCAGCTCCCTGGCTCTTAAGTTTCTAGGGGTGGGGTAGGGATGGATAATCAAAGGCTCTGTGCCTTGTACATCATCCCTGTGGGTTTATTTTAGTTTTTGTCTTTCAAGACAGGGTTTCTCTGTGTAGACCAGGCTGGCCTCGAACTCAGAAATCCGAGTGCCTCTGCTTCCCGAGTGCTGGGATTAAAGGTGTGCGCCACCACGGCCCGGCATCCAGTGGGTTTATAAAGAGTTCTTACTCACAGTCTGCTCTCCCACCTGAGTCAGGAGACTGACACCCAGAGAGGTTAAGTATCTTGGGAAAGGTCTCAAAGCTTGCTGGTAACACAGTTGTCACCTGAACCCCCTTACTCTGAGGCAGGTAGTGTCTCCATGTTATTCTTTAGCTATTTCTCCTCCCAAATCCTGGAAGTTTCACAAGTACCACCCAGGTGGGTTGCCTGTGGTCCAGAAGGTTGTCAGAGGTAACTCTACTGGGTAAAGATGGAGAGAGGCCCAGCCAGAGCCATGTGGGAGGGAGGGAGGGAGGGAGGGAGGGAGGGAGGGAGGGAGGGAGGGGTTAGAACGCTTGAGTGTGGCTTTTGTGTGTGAGCTTGAGGGCAAGGCTGCATGTGCAAAGATGCACGTCGCTCCCTTGCACATTGGTGGGACAGGACTAGGACTACAGGCCAGCCTGAGAGGTGCTTTGCAGCTCCAGGAATGAATGGGGCTCTGTCTTCAAGGCTGTGAGAGCCTCTGTGTATGCAGGTCCCATTAACTCAACCTCAGCCACATGTAGGACGGGGAGAGGCCTGAGAGGCCCAAAGCACAGTCCTTCTGATTTTAGAATGAAGTAAAGTGGGCAGAAGATGTCACATACACTGCAGCTCAGAACAGTGTGTGTGTGGTGCCCCACCCCATGTCCTGTTACTATCTATCCCTTCTTACTCCTCCCGGCTCCTCTCCTCTTCCACAGGCTCCAGCAAGGGATCTCCATTCCCTATGTCCATGTCAGCCTCACTTACTGTGTGTGCTCTGTCTGGTGCCTGGAATCCGAGTGTGGCTTTCTCCTCACTCGGCCTCAGTCTCCAGGTTGTACATTCATACTTTAGCCGGCAGCTTCACTCACACAATTTTATCTGTCATGGGCAAGCAGGCTCAAGTCCTGTCCGGGCCCCATGTTCCCACTCTCACTTCCAGACCTCTGGGCACAGGCCCCTGTTGCCCTTGGCTGGAGTTTGTTTAATGGAGTGACTCCTGTCTGGGAACAGCCTGGAGCACAGGACACAGAAAGACACTTGTCCAAGCTTGCTATTTTTTTAACCAGCATAGCCAAACCACAGCGATGGGCTCAGTGACCTGACTGGGTACCTTCCTCATTTCTCCAACCACTATCCTGGCCCTAATTATCAATGGCCTCTGGTTTAAGACTTCTAGTTATCCACTGGGAGACCTCCTAGGTTGGAGTCTGGTCCCTGACATGACAGAAGGGAGATTTGGCTTCTGAAGGAACCCATGGAGACAAGTAACCATACTATAGCCTCCGGAACCTGGCACTGAGTAGGACCTAAAGAAGCAATTGAGTGAATGGGTGAATAGAGGTTAGCAGACAGACAGGCAGGCAAATGGATGTATATACAGATAGGAAAATATTCACTTGCCCATACATTTTTATAAAAATCTTACATGATATCTTGATGCAAACATGGGAAAGGCTTCACTAGAGACAGCGTGATCATTCCATCACTGATCTAAGGGCATGCTCTCAGCCCAGACCCTTCCTGGCACATCTATGAGACTACCTTCCACGTCTGTGGCTGCGTAAAACTGGTCCATTCTCCATCCTTACTTCTACTCTTCTGGATTCCTCTCACAGAGGATGCTATGCCACTAGAAAAGGTCCTGTACAGCCCAGTGAAGCTGTAGAGTCAGAGTGAAGGGACTGGGAGATCACTGGCTTGTAGCTCAGGATGCCAGAAGCCATGGAACTGGGTCTGACACTTAGGGCTGGCGCTAGAGCAAGGTGCACCAGGGGACAGGGAGCTAGCGCAGGAGCCTGGCACACCACAGGCACTGCACTAAACACTGAACCAGTAAAACATCTGTATGTCTTCTCTCTGGCTGCCACCCCCAAATCCTTTCCTAACCAGTGTACTAGACTCCGTGGGACCCTTTTCTGAGGGAGGAGGAATCAGGCTTCAGCCCGGCTGAAGGAGAAAGGGACAGTGTTACCCACTAGCCCTCAAGCTCTCCAGCTCCACTCAGGAGTGGTGGCTAACCCCCCCTCTCAGACCCCAGAGATCCCCGGTACTGAGCATCCCAGGGAAGGAGATGGTCCACCCCAGGACCTTGCTTCTCTCTCCTGGTTACTATTCTCTGTGAGCCTTCCCTCTAACTTACATCTGGAGAGCTGGGGTCTGAGGTCCAAAGGGGCTTACCTCCCTCCCTGAGTCCATGTTCTAAGGGCAGCCAAGAACAGCCTTGTAAACCAGGGAAAACAATTAGGAGCAATTAGCATCAAGAGAGGCTGGGGTGAGGGGGCCAGCCGGCTGTGAGAAGCTGTGAGAAGCGGTGGAACAGATTTGGGGAGGAGCAGAGGGGGTCGGGGTGGGGAAGACCTGAGAGGGGACTGCTTTTCATTCCCAGTTAGAGGCTTGGGATTCCTCCCCCAGTTAGCTCCTTGAATAAAACTTTCCTCCCAAGGCCAGGGGGTCTAGCATGGTGGGTGGGACTGGAAGACAGAGGGAGGGCCCTGGGCTCCACATTCCTGAGATTCTCAAACCAGGGCAGAGGCAACTCCACACTGACAATGAGTGGGGCAGAGGTGAAAACACAGGACGGAGCACTAGAAATGTCTCCAGGGTTTGGTTTCGTCTGTGTGTGTGTGTGTGTGTGTGTGTGTGTGTGTGTGTATGGTCTCCCTACCTAGCACAAACCTTGCCTTCCTCCCAAGTCCGTGAGGACAGATAAGCCGACCCCCTCCCCCGGCAGCCCTAAGTCATCAACCTCCATCCTTAGGCTTGTCTTTCCTCCGTTGGATGAGATCAAAGAGAAATCCTGGCTAGGTAGAGAAGAGGACAGTGGCACTCAGGGAAGGTGGACAAAAACCCTCGTACCACTCGTCTGCAGAAGCCAAAGAGACATGAGTCCAAAGGTGGAGGGACCAACCTGTCCCTTTACCATCCCAAACTAAGGTGAGAGCCTGAGTGAGGATCCAGGCTGTTTCCCAGAGGGGAGGACTGAGGGGACCCCATTAAAGACTCTCTGCCTGGGTTCCAGCTTCTATAGAGCTAGTGGCAAGAGGTCAGGTGTTTCTCTAGTGAGCACGAACCAGCTCCAAGGAAGCAGCAGACTGCAGCACTTCCAGGGCTCTGCAGTTACCTGCTTTGGCTTGGAAGATGATTCGAAGACTCTGGGCAGGTCATCAACGTCTGTGCTCTGGGTTTTCATTAAGTGATGCCACAGGTGTGTGAGGAGCAGTGAGCACTGCACATGGAGTGTGAGGCATGCAGGGATGAGAGCAGGGCCTTCACTCTTAGTGTCAGCGTGCTATCAGAACTATCAGGAAATGGCTTTAGCTGGTAGGTAGAGAGGAAACTTGAAGCCAGACACGGTAGCAGACAGGAAACAGGAAGAACTTAGATGAGGGCCAGTTCAGCACTTGGGAGGCTGAGAGAGAGGAGAGAGAGGAAGAGAGGCCAGAGCAAGTGTGGTATACATGGTGAGTTCCAGATCAGCCAGAGCTACATAGTGAGACCCTTTCTCCAAAATAAATAGAGTCACAGTTCTTAGATGGAAGGCAAGAAGAGGTGGAGGCACAGACTATACATTCAGGAGAATGAGAAGAATCAAAAGGCTTGGCTATACTGTGAGACTATCTCAAAACAAACCCATGGGGCTGGAGGGATGGCCTGGCAGTTAAAAGACTAGCTAAGCTACTCTTCCAGGGGACCCAGATTCCCAGCCTCCATGTGGTGGCTCACAGCTGACTGTCACTCTAGTTCCAGGGGAATCGGATGCCCTTTTCAGGCCTCTTCAGACAAGACACAGACATATATGCCTGCAAAACACCCATGTACATAAAACCAAAATAAATACATTTAAAAAAGCATAAAACATGAGTGGAAAAGAAAAAAGGCCAGTTGTGATATACACTCGAGAGACAGGATCATGAGTTCAAGAGCATCCTTGGCTGCGTAACAAATTCGAGGCCAGCCTGAATTACACAAAACTGTCTCTTTCAATCGACACACAACCTGGAGATGTCAGTAACAGCACTCCATTCATTCCTTCAGTCTGTCTGTCTTTCCGTTGTTGTACACACCTGGATGACTACACATTTTAGCATGAGGTGCTTAGCACAGATCAGTAACTAATGCCACGCCCAGGTGCTGTAACGGGGAGGAGAGACATGTGGGTGGAGAAGCTACTGACTTTGGAGCTGGGTATTCCAACAGGAAGGGGAAGCAGTGAGGGCGAAGAATATTTGGCCTGTTAAGACAACAGGAGCAGGAGGCCAGTGTGGTAACGCCATGCAGCACGGGAGAGGGGCAGGAGGTTCTGAGCCAAACGGAGGGTCTGCCAGGCTACGACAGAAACAGGCAACTCTCTGCAATGGCTGAGAAAGTACATGTACACGGTAGATGAGGACATAAATGTTTCTCACAGGTCTGAGAAGTATCTGGTACACAAACAGCAAGCAGCCCTCCCTTTTCCTTTGGAACTTTCTGCAGAGCCATGACCAGAGTAGCACCCAGGAGTAGCTGGGGAGAGGATGTCTTTTGTGGACATGGATGCAGGTCCTACTCTGATAACAGTCTCCTTTTTTTGGTGTCAGGTAGAGAAGGGTCAGACAACTGCCAACTGTTTATATAAACCATTCAATATGGTTTAAAAGTTTCTCTCCTCACTCCAGAAATTAGGAGAGGTTTGAAAAAAAAAAATCTTAATCATGCCTAAAAAACACAGAGTTCAAAAATCTGTGCAGACACGTCCTGGGCCCTTCTAGCCCGATCTCCTCACCCAACAGACAAACATTTCTCCGGCGAGGCTGTCAGCTGTTCTGATTTCTTACTTTCACTCTTATGAGCGTGATGTACCAGAAGCATTTAGTAGAGGTAATATGGTGAGAAAGGGGGCAGGAAGGCAGCGAGACAAGGGTGCAGTTAGCAGAGTCGGTTGGAGTCTGACTGGTGCACTTGGCTTCAAGAGAGCTAGCTCCCTGGCAGCCTCTGCAGACAAGTTTGGTTTTTAAAAGTACCAGAAAGCCACAGATTTGCATGTTATTTGTGTTCCAGGCTTCACTTCCAGGTATGTGGAATAAAATGAATGAATGAACAGTATTCAGTCTCTTGGTTAAGGGGTGGATTCAGAAATCCAGACCATAATGAGGATCCAGTCACTGTATAGTTTGGATCAGCAGGGTTTTTTTTTTGGGGGGGGTAATTTATGTTAAAAATATATATATATTTATATTTTATACTCATATAAATGAGGAGATAGAATAGTCTCAGAGATACACAAATACATTATTGAGTCCAGGGAGTTCCCAGTCAAAGCACAGAAGCAAAATCCACAGAATTTATTTTAAATAAATCAATTAAAAAAAAAAAAAAACCTAAGGAGTCACAGATACAGATGGAGGCCACATCAGCCCTGACACATGTTCACCTTGGTCCTTTCCTCACTCCAGCTTCCTTCTCAACTATGTGCTAATGAGCCTGTGTTCTTTCTTGACAAGGTGTATCTGTGTTTGCTTAGCCTTCCAAATCAGGCAAACTATAAACTTACAGACTAAGACCTTGAGGACAAGGTGGCTTTTACTTCCTTTGTTAAACCATCTTTCTCACCCTCCAGGGATCCCAAGTCCAGTGCTTGACCTCACACTTATGAAATCCTCAGAGAGGATTCCCTGTGAGTTTGAGGGAAGGCAAGTGCCTTTATAGGACAAGATGAAGAGAAAGGAATCCATCGTCTGAATGTGCAAAGGATATTCCTGTCAAAAAAAAAAAAAGACGGAGGAGGAACCTACCTAAAGGGTTAAAAAGATGTTCTAGATAAGCCTCTTGGGGTATAGCCTGAGAGCTCCAAATGGCAACATGCCGAGGAAGGTGTTTCTGTTAAAGGCCAAGAGGAGGCATGTTTGAGATCAGAACGAATGCTCTGGGCCTATGTTTGGAAGTTATGAAAAATAATCAATTTTCACACCACTATTCTTAAGAAATGTTTCAGAGAATGAGCCCTGCCTTGTTCTTTATAGACTAGAATACAGATGCTGGCACTCTTGGCTAGAAGAGCAGTACCAACCCAGTCTCCTGGACTTGGCAGTTCCATGTTTTGGGCCCCCCCCCCAACACCCCAGCACCATGAGAAAGGCAGATGACAAGACAAACAGGGAAGTTAGGTCATTCTGTCATTAGGACTACAGATGGTGTGACTAGGGAGAGCTCTAAATCAGATTTGGGTGCACACACCTAGTGGGTCCTTACAAAAGGACTAGACTGACTGTGCCTGAGGAGAACGGAGCCTGTGCTCTTGGGCACCGCCTCCCATGTTGGCTCTGTCAAGGATAAGGCAGCCTGTAGCACTCATCAAGTGTCAGCAATTGTTCCTCAGCGCAGACAGAAGCCCAGCCTACATCTAGGCATGCAGGATTTAGCAAGGCTCTCATGTAGCCTTAATTCTACAACCATGGCAGTGCTGGTGCTGACCCTCAACATTAACTTAAGGCATCTTACTCCACCTAGCATCGGGCATGCAGGTAGAATAAGGAAAACAACAAACAAACAATAAAATGTTAGTCATTCTTTACTCTGACCTTCTTTCAGAGCTTGGAGGATGGCACAGAAAGATCAGAGGTTAAGATCAAACACAAAGCAGCTCTCTAGTGAACCCTTCTTCTCTCTCCATCCAGAGTGATTGATCGTACCATGGGTGTATAAAACCAGGTGGTGTGATGGGCAGGCTGTGAGATGGGGTGGGTGGGAACGTCCTGCTGGGTCATCTGCTGTCCCCTTGGATCACTAAACGCTAAAGCAGTGCTGAGGGCAGTCTAAAGAGTGGGAGGAAGTACTCCTCACACAGAAGAGTGAACTGACAGCGAGTCTCTAGGTTGTCTATGGAAAAGTACCACGCTGAACCCTACACAGGACTCTTGGGAGTCACAGTGAGTCTCAAGTGATCAACCGGATGTAGCCAGTTTCCATGTATCATGGCATACATTCTCAAAAGAGCAGAAGCAGCCTCTTTTTCTCTGTGCACACTCCAGGATGACTGCTGGGTTGTGGATTTTTGTTGAAGAGTATGCAACTGCCATGTAATGCTTCTCATCCTTCAACTATTCTCTTTACAGGGAGATGGCTATCAGCATGGAACACAGGGAAAGGGACAGAGAAGGAAAACAACAGGCATATTCTGCTTAAAGCCGGTCAAACAGGATACTAGTAGCATACCCTTGGCAATGAAATACACAAGCAGCTTCAGTCTTGGTCCTCAAAGGCCTCTCTTGAACTGAGGACATTTCCAGACACTTGTCCTGCTCCTGTTATCTGGCTAAGAAGGGCCGACTATAAAGTCTATACCTGGTTCCCATTAAGCCGCCTGTCACACTCTGACTTATTCCTGTTACCCCTGGATGGACAGCAGTCTTAGGTTCAGTAGCTTTTAACTGGTACACTTAAACTGCATTGGAGAAAGGGAGCTAGCTTCAGACTGGCTCAAAAATTCTATATCTTTTACAAAGTGCTTTTGTCGCATGTCTCATATTCTGCTATTCATGGCCAAAAATATTGGTTGCTTTGGTCCATACAAAAAGTCTCTGAGGAAGAAAAACAGATATTATCTAAAGAAACAAACAATAAACACAGAAAACCATCTTGTGATGAGCCCCAGATAATAGTGAGAAGAGTCTGAGAAGCTTGTCTTTAAGTAGTCCAAACTGCCACTGTGTAAGCTGTCACTTAAATACAGTAAGTACCAAGAATCAGACAACATTCTCCAGTCCTGGGCTGAGTCTGCATGCCAGTTTTCTAAGAGAGAACGTAAAAGGGCCCAGCAACTCATATATAGAAAGCTATTTATTTCCTATGGAAAATCAAGAGAAAAGAAAGGGAGGAAGAGTGAGGAAGGAGAAGCAGCTAGAGAAAGAAACACCAATGTACAGAGGGCCCTCGTCCCCCAACATGCAGGGCGGGAGGGAGCAAGAGGGGCACAGGCTGCTGGAGTGGAGACAGTAACATTCATTTAACAATGGAGTAGTAAAAAAAATAGCTGTTGTTGTTTTCAAATTGTAACTTGTGGTAAAACATAGAAAAATGTACTAAACACGCTTGGTATAAAACAGAGTAAAATGTTCCAATAAGCCCAAGGAGAGAGAGCACAGTGCTGGCAGGGCCGGGGCACGGGAGCGGGGGGAAGACTGCATAGAAAACTACTGGTCACCATACAGAAAGTAGAAAACGTCCCTGTTGTGGAACTTAAGTACAAAACGACACTGGCACTGCAAAGTCACCTCCCCACCTCCCCTCAGGAGCTCTGCGAGAGTGGCAGAGGGGCTGAACGACAGAAGAGCGAGCAGTTTAAAAACCTCCGGCTCATCAGTCGAAGCTCCCCACTGTCCCCCGTCCCCCAGCCATTTACCTAGATAACCTTGATAACCTTTTACTCCTACACCAGACTCTTCCAGGTCTCAAAATACTCTTAGGATATCTACAAACGCCCGATACACAGGGCTTGCTGGGATCGATGTGTGCTGGAATTTCAAAGATGAAAATAAACCTACAGACTAAATGGTGAGCACATTCAGTCTTTTTTTTTCTTTTAAAAGCATATCCTTGTGAAATATATATTTCACATTGTGTGTGTATATGTATGTATATATATACACACATATAGGTATATGTGTATATAAAATTCTCTGTGGTTAGAAACATATTTAAACTAACTAGCCACAGACCACCTAGACCTGTATTCATCCAACTCTGGTACGTGACGCTAACCGCTGAGTCCTTCTCCCTGGTCAGAAGAGGGCAGCAGTGAAGCTGGGCCCGGCTGCTGCACTCGAGACCTCTGGCTGGATCCTCCCACAGCATGTGTGTGCACGCACATGCAACCCTGCTCGTGAGGAAAGGACTGCTTGAGACTTTACGGTCTGCCAGGGCTTGTGCAGTGTGCTCAGGATGGGACGACTGTACCAGTGAGGAAACAGCTTTGAGGAGAAGCAGCTGGTTTCATGGAGGATACATAAATAGGACAGTTCTGGAGGAGGGGACTTAAGCTTGTGCCTCAGAGTCCAGTTTACAGTTCCTTTCCTGACTCTGCATCTTGGGGATCATGTGTGTGACGACGTGCTGGTGGTTTTATCCCTACCTGCTGCCCATGCCCTTCCCTACTTCTCGGTAAGGCCTAGCAACAAGAATTTATATGAAACCAAGATTCTTCCCGAGTTTTCCTTGGACTCCTAATGAGGGACTCAGTGAGGCTGGAGCCCTTGGAAAACAAGATAGCAGAGCTGAAGTGAAAAGCAGTCTCTCTCTTCAGGAGGGATGTCCCTCACCCCTTTCACAGCACCAAAGTTTCTTTGCAAAAATAGTATCTGAGATACAAAAGGAAAGGCAGATGTGCTTGTGAATGCATCTTGCCTGGTCTGGTCCAGGATCAAGGGCTGTACAAGAACAGGGGGTTAGGAGCAGCTGTTTCCAAGGTCTCTGGCTGTCGATGGCAAAGGCTGGTCCCCCACACACTCAGTGTCTGCTGAGACAGTCTTCACAAGAGCTTCCGGTGGAGGATCTCCCAGACCATCCGCTTCCGGAAATATGGCATGTGTTGCTGTAGGGACACAGACAGACCTTAAGTTTTCAATTACCAGACTTGGTGATGTCTCTGAGCTTTCAAACTGCTTGCTCATCTTTGGTCACACTGCCTTTTCTTTCACTGCCTCTTTCTACTACAATTTTCATTCTATGCCCTTAACAAGTTGTAGTAGATACCATCTCGAATCTCCAGGCCAGTCCCAAGTGACTCCAAGAATTTTGAGAATGGTTTCTATCATGTTTACAAAGAGATTAAGGCCAAAAAATGAAAAGTACTTTATTGGAGAAGTAGTAAGAGAACTTCAAATGATGTCTCAGTTTGGTCTAAATCTCAGCATCTTAATTTTTACTATTTATCCTTGGCTAGCCTGAAACTCTTTGTAAACCGAGATTCCCTCTAACTCACAGAGACAGGCCTGCTTCTGAGTGCTAGTATTAAAGTGATGTGTGCCACCACACCTAGTTTTTTCAAGGGTTTTCTTAAACTCTGGGCTGTGACCCCACATGGGCATCTGAATTTGTTTTTTTAAAAAGGGCTATTTATTTAATGTATATGAGTGCTCTGTTTTCATGCACACCAAGAAAAGGAATCAGATTCCATTATAGACGGTCGTGAGCCACCATGTGGCTGTTGGGAATTGAACTCAGGACTTCTGGAGGAGCAGCCAGTGGGCCATCTCTCCAACCCAGGCATCTGAATTTGTAACTGAATATGGCACTCTGAAAAATCCGAGAACAGTAAAAGGTTTTTGAACACACCACTCCAGAAATTAACACAGGCTCAAACGTATAATGAATCCAAGGTGCATGACTTCGCTGAAGGCCTGACTCAGTATACAAAGCATACTTCACACTGTGTGACACACAGAACGCCAGTTGATGCTGCTACAAACACCCCTGTTCAGATTTTAGACCACTGTACATTATGAACGGCAGCCTTTCTACTTATACATAACACTTTCTGCTTTGACAGAAACAAAACAGTTTAATTATGAAAACCAGAATTTTAGTACCTTTCTACCATCACTCCTCAGCATGTGACATTAAACTGGCCTACCTATGATGATGTAAGTTTTGTCCTTGGGACTCATGGTAGAAAGAGAAGCAATTCCTATAACTGTCTTCTGACCTCCACATGGATGGATTCCTATCCTACACTACTGGGCACCAACACTCTCAGCATTGCTGACTGTGAAACCAAACTGTCAGCCAGTCTGGAGGACAATGAGGATGTGCTACATCCTGTAACATTACAGCGTCAGCCAAACTCAAGTCTCCTTGCAAAACCAAAACCATCTATTTCATTTGTGTACAAACTCGCTTTTGTCTTTAACCAACTGTAAAATTACATGTATACCAGAGAACAGTTTTAAAGTAATTTCTTTGTGTTATTATCAGTATATGTCTCACTATCTATTTAATATATGTATATATCTAGGGCAATGAGGGCAAGGTAAAAACTTTTTGGATGAAGACAAATGGTAAGTTTTATTCCTTTTTAAAGACTCCTTCCTTTTTTTCTGTACGAATGCTTTCCTTGCATGTATGTCAGAGTTCCATGTGCATTCCATGGTATCTGTGGAAGCCAGAAGAGGGTGGTGGATCTCCTAAAAGTCTAGTTATCCACGGCTGTATAGGCCATGTGGGTGCTAGGAATTGAACCCAGTCCTCTGCAAGAGCAGCAAGTGCTCTTAAACCACTGAGCATCTTTCAAACCTCAGCAAGAGGAAAACGTTTAAGAAGCTCTGGTTCAGACAAAATCTAGACAGGACACTGATTCCAACAGAAGCAAAAGAGGAAAACATATCAGGATAAGCTGTAATTTGAAGTCTCAATCCTCTTGGGTTCAGGATGATATCTAGAAAAATGACCAACTAACTGCTGAGATAAAACTGACCAGTGGCATTGACAAAGGGGACACAGAAGGGAGTGTACAACAAAGTACATGAGGAGATTTACTTAGGTCTATTCCAAAACCTAAATGCTAAATTGAGGGGACCTGAAGAAGGCCTCCTCTGGTTCCAGTTTTGCGTTTCCTATAAGGTTAGAAGTAGGTGGAGGAGATGGACAGACAATATAGCTTTCTTCTTAACCCAAGACTCAGTCACTAACATATGTGACAATGGTGACCTGGGGTGTGGACCAACATGGTCTCCTTCTGTGTAGTGTATGAGACTCAGCCTGAAGTATGTAAAGGTCCGGGCAGAGGCTCCACAGCACAGGCAGAAGGCCCACCTCACCTGTGTGAAGTTGATTGGTCTGTCTTTGGTAATACAGTCAGCGTATTTGCAAGCAAACATCCCACAGTCACTTCCATTCATCTGCTGTGGGATTTCCTAAAAGACCAATAACACGATATTTTTGCAAACATCTTTATCAATTTTACACCATTTCCCTAAATTCTCAACATATGACTTTGGGTTTCCTATTTAAGACAATAAAGAAAAGTCTGAGGAGGAGGGTGGTTTAAAAAATGTGGCACTTTAGTCCCACCTTTGTGTTTTAATTTCATACTGATCAGGCAGAGGACTATCTCAGGTTTTCATGGCACCCAAGGGTATTGAAACTGGTCCTTCTGTTCAGCATCAAATAGTCAACAAGTATTTTTCAAAGGAGTAAAAATCTCAGCAGAACAGCTCAGCATTTAGAAAACAGTTTTACACAAGAAACACATCATGAGCTTCCCCACAAATAATTCATTTTCCTTGAGAAACCTGAGAAAGCTGAAGTCAGGCTAGACTCTAAGTTAGAAATTCCATGGGAATCAGGCAGCAACTAAAACCCTCTCCACCTCACACACCCCAGATCTAAAGATTTCTATGACATCAAGGTGAAACATACCTGGCTTTTCTTGCTGAAGAGCTGCCAGCCATTGGTGTCAAACTCCTTCCTTTTCTTGTCAACACTTTCTTGTTTTAGGTATTGCCTAAAGACATCAGAAGAGACCCAGGTGAGCTGTGTGCAGCTGGACGGCAGCTGCCACTCAGAGAATGGGGCTGGCACTCCTCAGAAGACAACCCTTAACACTTCCACAAGCAGCCCATTCTGCCAACCTGCCAGGAGCGACAGGACCTCTGCTTCTGATATTCCTGATAGGTTATATTCTTTCTAAAGTCACAGCTAGGTAGGAACTAATCTTCCTAAGGAACATTTAAAAACATTTTTTTCTTGATTTGTATGGTCCTTTCCTTTTCGAGTTATCAACCTAATGGATAACTTTTTATTAAATTATATATATATATATAATTTAAAATGTCTCAAGCAGTATCAGGGTATGTATTTTAATATTTGTAGGGTAGGATCTTTTTGTAAAAGTTCAACCCAAACCAACAATTTAACAAGTACAAATTCACACCAGGCAGTGGTGGCACACGCCTTAAACCCCAGCCCTTGGGAGGGAGGTAGATCTCTTGAGTTTGAGGCAGGCCTAGTCTACTACAGGAAGAGTTCCAGGACAGCCAGAGCTACAAAGAGAAAACCTGTCTCAAAAACACAAACAAAACAGTACAAATTCACACAGACGACTCCTGCTCAATTTTCATGTATATGTGTTGTGGTGTGCATGTGTGTGATGTGTGCATATGTTGACACACTCGTGGGCATGAGTGTGTGTACTGTGTGCATTTGGAGGTCTGAGGTCAGCACCAGGAGTTAACCTTGGTCACTACTCAACCTTACTCATTTCAGCAGGGTCTCTCAATCAAATTCAGAGCTCACTGATACTACTAGTCTTGCTAGCCAGTTTGCTCTGGGGATCTTTGTCGCTACCTCCCAAGGCTGGAGTTAAGTGGGAACCATGCACACACATAGCATTTATGTGAGCCCTAGAGGTCCAGACTGTGGTTCTTGTGCTTGTGCAGCAAGCCCTTTAGCCTCTGAGCCTCTCCCTAGCCAAGAGCACGCTTCTGAAGTAGTAGATGTTCACTTTTTAGGAACTTACTCCCCCTTGCCATGTATTAGTTGCAGAGCAAAGAACAGGTGTTTTACAGAGAAGCAAATGATGAGTAAGAGATTTGCATTCTGATTTCCAGGTGAATTACTGAGTAGTAAGACCACAGCAAAGTCACCTCTGAGGGACTTTTTCATCTAAAATTTCAAAAAGCTGAATTAAATGAGTTCTGCTGACTGTATTTCTATGTATATAACTACTCTATATTTCAGTGTGCCAAGACAGTAATTACCCTCATTAATACATATTGTAGTATTTAAAATATGCATTTATACTTCCTGTCTCTGAAGGCCTCAGATAATGTGTCTGACTGCTGGAGAGACAGGAAGCAATGACCATTTCTTCTGTCCTCAGTGTGCACTTACAAGAGGATCCTGCAGGCCTCATTGTTTATTCCTCCCATAGAATCATAGTAGGTGACACTCTTCTTCCGGAAGTCTACAACCTGGAACAAGACAAAACAGTGAAGACACTAACGTATCATCAGCTTCTCCTCCCTTGGCCCTGGACCTTTCCCTAGACTTTCTGTGAAGTTGTGAGCAGTCTGGTGAATGGTTTGCATTATATTATACTGAAGAACAAGTAGATCATGCATGTAGAGCGGTGCTGGGGGATGATCAATTAGTGCCTATTCACTGTCCTAACATCTTTTTCTGCATGTCTGTTTCTCCATGATCATGATTCAAAGACTCATGATACATGATTCAAAGAAAATTAACTATAAGATCATTTCCACAGTTTAAGAAAGATGGTGATAAGATTCTGGGTTTGTCTTTACCTTACTTCCTTTCTGGATTGATATCTTTTAAATGTAATTCAAAAACAGAATACCCAATAACTCTTATTAACATTAAACGGATGCATCCATGCTTCCAGAGCTAAATCCCCACATGCTCAAGGCAAGTCACAGATAGGTAGGAAGTAGCATCTGTAGCTGGAGCTGTGGCATCACAAACATGCTTGTTCCTTTGTCTCAGCTGAGGCAGCTGGATGAGCTGTAACTTCCAAATCTCAGCATCTCCTACTCTAAATAGGAAATTCATTGGTTTACCTGATTGTTAGCCAAGTCATCACTATTAAATTCTACCTTTATTATAACCAAGCAAAGATATAGAACAAATGACCCTCTATGTTGGCAAATGTAGATTTTTTCTTTTCATGTCATCAGAAATAAAGGAGTTACTCACAGCTAGACACCAGTGCACACCCAAGTGAATGGGCACCAGAAGAATGTCAACAGAAAACACATCCACTTTCTTTGTCCAACGTTTCACTGCCTGATAACCAGCTGTTTTTAGCTTAGTGAAGAAGAAGGTATTAAATGCATGCACACTTGGAAACCCTTTCTCTTTACTGCGCTCCATTAGCATGTTCATGTAGAAATTGATGACCTGCAGGAAGACATTACACATTAGAACAGTCCAAACAGTAGCACAGCAGGGAAGAGCAGCTGGTCCACTGAGTAATTAGTATGTCATGAACATGTTTATTATGCATTGGATGGCAACCAACTCAATGCTTCAACAGATAATTTTAAAATATCCAGTTTTTCCTTAATATAAAGATTTTATTAATCATACTTCTTAAGTATCACACAACTAAGTTAATTAACTACTGGAAACCAGGACAGATAAGCAGATGCTATCCAGACTAGAAGAAAACAGGAGGGGAAGAGAAAGATGAGGGTCAGAGGTGGAGAGGAGGAGTCCAGTGGGAGCTAGTTGAGTGTTTCTGCTGAGCAAGTGGGTCCTGGGCTCAGGTCTTCTTCTCCCTCTGCCCTTTTCTCCTTTCTCTCCCTCCCTGACATTTTCCATCTCCTTCCTTCTCACTGTCTGTGTTGAGACAGGGCCTCACTCTGTAGCAGACTGTCCTAAACTCACTATAAGGCCCAAGCTAGCCTCAAACCTGTGGTACATCTCCTATTTGAGACCTGAGTGCTGGAATTAAAGACTTCAAATGTCACACAGTCTGTACAAAGAGAAAAATACACCTCCACATCTGAAGCCTTATCAGCCATATGCAGTGGCAAACTGCTTAGGTTTCACGCAGATCTAAGTGACCAGAAACCCATGAGGAAAAATGTCTTCAATAGCAGGGCAGTCTCACTTAGGAACCTAAGAGTCAAATCATAAGCATGAAGAATTTAGTTGTTCAGCTTTCTCATCTGTTAACTGCATTACTTCTTTAGTATCAAGTCTGAGTATGATAAATTAAAATGTTTAGTAGAAGAGTTGCAGGATTCTTTATCAACAAAGCAATGTCTTCTATACCAGTAACTATGCTGTCTGTGGTTCCTTTAGGTCCAGAGTCCTGGTCCTAAAGCTTAAAAGTTATTAGGCCAAAAATTACAGCATACTTACTTTATGGGGATAGCTAGGGCCAAGCCAGTGTCTGTCAACTGAAAGGAATGAATGGACTAACTGAACTACAGCTTGGAAATATGACTATGAAAACAGGCACATTTTTCAGAATGTTTTTTGAGGAATGAGAAAATGCCCTTGTCCTTTGACAAATATTTACACATCAGGATGTCAGAGCAGTGAGCCACAGTGTCCACAGCAGGGAATCCTGCCAGGAATACAGCCAAGCATGGTCTAGACTAGAGAAGGGGCCCATAGATGCAGATGCAAAGGCAGCTTCCGGGAAGCCGAGCTAAGAGCTCTAAGGTGATGGAGCCAGGTCTGAAGACACTGGTCTTTCTGCTGCAGCTCTGATTACTGTACAGTAGTTCTGAAGCAGCAGAGGTCTGTGGCTAACTGGTTCTTAGTTGTTTTAAATAACGAAAAGGAATCAAGGTACAATAAAACGGCATGTTTTCAAATCTAAGTGTTCAGTTTAACTGAAAGGAATGGATAAGTTTCCTCTCAGAGAAGTGGGCAGAATCTACTTAGTCTACTATGTCATCATGTTATATTTATATTATATATTATAAATATATTATAGTTACATATTCAGTGTATCCAACAGTACAGTATATAGGCAGATAAGCACACAGTCAACCTTCTCACAGGGGCAGGTAGGCTATATACTTTAGCAAGCAATAAGGACTAAAGAGAAAGTCGAGAGAACACGGGCAGAGAGAGCTGGCTAGTGAAGCACAGAAGCCACGCAGGGATTCCTCTCCCAGGTGTCTAACAGAGTCATTTCTTCTGGAATCATTAGCTTGAAGTTTAAAAAGACGGGGAAGGGTTGACATGTTATACAGAAGTATTCTAGTTTTCAGAAGGAAAAAGTTCTAAAAACTAAACAAGTTTTTACATAGTCAGGTTTTTCCTCACTCCTGGAAAGTACCAACTACACAAGACTGCTGGACTGAGGAGAACAGAGAATCTTTTTTCATTCTTGTGTCCCCCGCTCCATCCAAGGTTCTCCTTATGGGGAGGGAAATGGCTTCTGCCCATTAGCCACTAGCCAGCTCTATGGCATGATAGCTCCTTTCCGTTTTCCCTTTCCCAGCAGAGGGCATTTGGTGACCTTGACATCCCCTTCCATTAGCTGACAATTTGCAATCTGATATCCAGGCTGAGTTTAGATGCAAGTCTTTCTCCTCAAGTGAAGAAAACTGCCATGGTTCAGCAAGACATGGTCATGCTCAAAATAAGCTACAAAGAGAACCCTATGTGTCATCCCACAGAGGCGGCTTGGGATGGAGGACAGAGAAATGAGAGACGGGATCACAGTGTTCAAGATGAAAGGGAAGCAGCGATGCCACAGCAGTTGCTTGTATTTTATAAAAACAAAGGTCCCTTCCTTCTCCACTGGTAAGAGCTCTCTCTGACACACAAGATTCTCTTAGCCCAGCAGGTCTTAGATCTCCAAAGGGGTTAGAAATAAGGGGTTAAAAGTTCACCAGCTCAGGGTCTTGCTGTCTGTCTTGCCACTAAAGCCATCTGACAAGCACTGTAGGTAAGTCCACCTGTCACTTTTCTGGTGGGAACTGCTGCCTGTGGCTGCTGGTGCCTAAGAAACTGCCTTCCTATTCCCTGAAGAGCCCTGGCCATCAAGCGTCTGCTTGTCTGTGCAGCCTTGTTTGAGGATGGGAAAGTTGTTTATAATGTCTTTGTTTCTTTTATATTCTATTTCATGAGTTGCCAGCCTGAAGCTGGAAAGAAGCTTCTCTTTAGAGAAAAATTCTACAGTGTTTTGTTTTTTAAATTAAAAAATATATATATCTATTTACCTACACACATGGGTGTTTTGCCTGAATGTAAGTCTGTGTAGCACTTGCATGTGGATCCCCCTGACATTGGAGTTATAGACCATTTTAAGCTGCCATGTGAATACTGAGAAGCAAACCTGGGTCTTCTGCAAGAGCATCCAGTGGTCTTAAACACTGAGGCATCTCTTTAGCCCCAGAAAATCCTACAGTGTTTTTAAACTAAAACTGGGGAGAGATGAGGAGTTTTTTTTCCTCCGTGAATGTTTCCATGATGACATAAATGGTCATTGGTACCTGTATCTTTTTTTTTTTTCCTTGCTCAATAAACCAGACAAATCTAGATGTATCCTATTCCCTAGGAATAACGTGTTGAGATTTAACTCTGCAGCTCTCCCATGGCTACTCTGAACCACAATGCTTGTCTTAGGAAGGAAAGTCCCAGCAGTCTTGCGCATGCTAATACTCCTGAGCAGACTCTGAGACAAAGCAATAACAAAATAGCAGCAACGTGACGATTATGCTCAGAAATCACCTTATCAAGATAAAAATACAGCTTTGCTACTGTACACACAATTTTGTTTTCTTATGTGTAAATTCAAGAATACCCAGAATTACTGCTAATATATTTTAAGAAGGACTGGCAGGCAACATCTACATTTACGAGGAAGAATTACTATTTTCCATATGACCTTGCATAGGATCCTGGCTAATCATAGGGGAGTTTGGGGAACACTGCAGATAATGTGGAAGGAAGCATGATGTCATCCTGGAAACATCAGCTTCGCTGCTACGGTTCCGCTCACAGGGATACATCCCACCTGGCAGGGCCATCACATCCACTTATCCCATTGTCTTCTGCTTCTTAGTCTTTTTCCCTCTGACACAGATGATTTCCTCCCTATAAAGAACTACCTATTTCCAGTGTTAAGTTTTGGGGGCTGTTTCCTCTCTACCAAGAATTACTAGGATTCATCTATTGGAGAGAATAACCAGCTATGACCATTTTTAACCCCGCCCCCATTTCCATTATTTTGTGTGTGTGGTACTGAGGATCAAACCCAGAGCCTTGTGCTTGGAAGGCAGGAGCTCTACCACTGAGTAAAATTATGCTCGGACTTCCACTAAATACTATCTCTATAGGTCGGATTTTGTGACTAAACAGTATGAGCTCTGGCTCTAAATCTAATTCTGCTATAAACCCACTGAGCACAGTGCTTCCTTATAGCTAGCTGTACGTTTCTACTTTCCCACAGCCAATCAAGTAGCAATATTGTCTCTATTTACAAGGCTACTGCAATGCTGGAAAGCCAAAGTGCATCTTCCTCTTTGGAGAAGAAGCTCCCAGCTGGTGGTTAGCCTGGGTAGCTGGCTGTGTACTGTCTGTTATGGATGCACTACTTCAATTCCTCCTTCACAACCTCTTCTCACATTTGCTGAGACTGCCCCCATGACCTTTCCTTCCCAGGTGAAGTTACAAATTCCATATTCCAATATTCCAGTATTTACTTGGAAAACAACTGGTAATAATTAACATGAGTTTGCAAAGTATCCCTCCCAACTCCCCCAAAAAGGGGCAGCCGTATCTTCTGCCCAGTGCCCAGTTCCCCCATGGAACTGGTCATTAGTAATGCGTGGAGCCTAGGTTCCTGGAGGCCGCGTGAGCAGAGAAGGCTGCAGCCACAGTGCCTCTTCACCCCGGGTGCACCTGTCCTATCCTATCAGCGTCGGGAGAGACAGTGCTCAAGTCTCTGCAGATGCATAGCTTTGTGCCTTCCTCCTTCCAGCTCCACCAGCTGGACTGCACATGCTTTCAATGTGTTATTCAAGTGTATATTTACTTGGGCTTTGAGGTTTTACTCTATTACTATGAAATTGCTATCACTGCTAACAGTCCTCACTCCAGAATAAATGTATACTATTGACAGACTCACCTTCTTAGGTCAGTGTTTGCATGGCACAACTTTTCCCGCCCTTCAGCTTGTGAACCCATCTGTACCCCTACATTCAGAATGGGATCCTGTATGGCGGTCATGTGGCTCACTACAAAGCACACGGCTGACACGCACAGTCCAAGGTCAGTCCCCAGCAGTGCAGTGAAGGATGCTCTTACAGACAGGTTTCTTTTCCAATCTGACCACCTCTACTCAGTGCTTGTTCTCACTCACACCTATCCAATATGGCAGCAACTAGCCCAGGGTAGGCTCCTGGGCAGTGATTATGGACTACAAACCAAAAATGACATATTTTGGATATAACTGGGTTAAAGAAAACATGTTACATATAATGTATTTAGTTCTTTTTCTTTTCTTTTGTCTGGTGCTGGAGGGCAAAGCCAGGGCTTCAGGCATGCCAGCCAAGCTCTGTGCCCACTGAACTACACCCCAGCCCATTCTAAAAACGATACTATTATTCAGTGTAAAGTAAGACACGTGGCTCACAGTGTATTTCTACCACACAGGGCTAGTCTAGAGCACCCTGACTGTATATTGGTGTGGCTGAGTTAAATCTACTACTGCATGCGTCTTTATGTTTGCACTATTTCTTCTTCTTATCTTTCCCCATCTTATGGATCGTTTACTTCCTTTTCTTCTGAGATTGCAGCTGCACTAGGCTCCTGACCACATCCTAGAACTTGCAGATGGTCTGGTCGTCTTTCACCTCCTGCTCATCTCCATATCCGCAATCTCACTGTTCTCGGGGACCACTGGGGGACTGCCTTCACGCAATGTAAGAAAACTGTTTAGATATTTTTATGTTTAGATATTGACATGTTTTGCTTAGACCCAAAACTAGTTTTATCTGTACAAATTCCTAAATTACTTCCATGTATTTCTAAATTTATTTAATGATCTATAAAGCAGTGTTCAGGGGCTGGACAGTTGGCTCAGCAATTAAGAGCACTGACTACTGTTCCAGAGGACCTACAGAGGCTCAGTTCCCAGCACCTACACAGTGGCTTTCAAGAGTCTGTAATCCAGTCTCAGGGAATCCAGAACCCTCTTCTGGTCTCTGTGGGTACCACACAGGGAAAATGTAGCATAATGGCTTTATATGTATGCCATATACAGGATTTTTACATTTTATTTATTTTTATTAGTACACTTATTTATATGTTATATATGTATGGACATAGTTGCACCATAGCGGACATGAGTGGAAGTCACAGAACTATTAGATGTTGTTTCTCTCCTACTGTGTGGGTCTCGGGAACCAAACACAGCTCATCAGCCTTGGCAGCAAACACTACCTGCTTGGCCATCCTGCTGGTCCTGGATTTTCTTTCTTTTCTTTTTTTTCCTTCTTCCCTTCCTCCTCTTCCTTTGGACTACTGGAGATTTTACATTCTTTTTTTTTTTTTTTTTTTGGTTTTTCGAGATAGGGTCTCTCTGTGTAGTCCTGGCTGTCCTGGAACTCACTCTGTAGACCAGGCTGGCCTCGAACTCAGAAGTCCGCCTGCCTCTGCCTCCCAAGTGCTGGGATTAGAGGCGTGCGCCACCACCGCCCGGCAAGATTTTTACATACTTTAAAAACTAAATCTGATTATTTTTCATTTCCTGTACTAGTTTGTCAATAGTAAGAATAATTTGTGTTACTTTATTTTACAGAGAATTTTAACATGTCCTATAATACTGGCAGGACACACAAAACAAAAACGGGTACTTACAAGAGTATTTTAGGAAAGAATAGAATTTAAAAATGCATGAGTATTTGCAAAAAACTGAATATTCATAATTGATGAAAAAGAATTAAGTATTTTGTAAATTAAACATCACAATTTAAGTATCTATGATAGTTCATCCAATGTTGGCTATTTAAGCTTAAAAAGTATGATATTCTAAAATTAGTGCTTCTTATTGGTTCTCATTATCATCTTGAAGATGTGACTTACTGTGTAAGCACTCCCTCTAGCACGTGAGGTAGGGGTGATAAGGAGGCAGGAATCTTGCCTCCCCAGCATCCACTCTAATCACGGAATTCCCACTAACTGCATGCGTGAGTCTATCTCGCCTCTGATGGGCTGCAGGAAAAGAAAGTCTGTCCTGATGAATGCTGCCTCTGTAAGGAATCTCTGAGGTAACTGCTGCAGTGAAGGGCAAGAATTCAGCTTATGTCTGACTCACTGCTGCCCCCTAGGTTTTGCAGAAGTTATAACAAACAGGCTATAATCCTTTTGGAATAACTGACTCTTCAGCAGTGACAGGAAAAGAAAAATGGTAAATGATCACACGTCAAAAACAACATATAAGCTGGGCAGTGGTGGCACACGCCTTTAATCCCAGCACTTGGGAGGCAGAGGCAGGAGGATTTCTGAGTTCGAGGCCAGCCTGGTCTACAGAGTGAGTTCCAGGACAGCCAGGGCTACACAGAGAAACCCTGTCTCGAAAAAACCAAAAACAACAACAACAAAAACCCACAACATATAAGAGGACACTTTTGATTATTATTATTTTTGTTTCCCTCTTTAATTTGGCGAGCTCTTCTCTACTATCATTTAATCCAGCGCTCATCCATCCCCCAAGGAGCCAAAAGATGTGAGTGAGGTTTCTAATAGAGACATCAAATCACGTGCTGCTTCTTATCATTCTAAGTAAAAAAATAGTACACACCGTTTGTCTTATAAACCAGCCAGTTCTACTGACAATGGAGCAGTTCAGCTGGTCCAGAGGAAACCAACGTCTTGGGCCTAGGATGGTCGTAAGTTCCGTCCATCTAGGCCCATAACAGACGAGTTTAGTAAGACTCTGAGGCAGCGCTCACAGTACACACCAGTGCGCAGGCCTGCTATCATTAGCTCTAGGAGCCTGGGAGTTTCTTAATCTTCTATGCTTTGTCTTTTGATGTTCAACTTGTCATATGCACACAATAAATAAAGGAATAATAAATCTTCTTAAGTGAAACAGCTTTTTAAAGGTTTAGGATGAGGACAGATCAATTTAAAGATCATGGCATAATTAATATGTTAAATTGAAATTGGGAGGTGAAGACATTCCCCCTTGCTACATATCAACTACACAAAAACAATTCAATTTTTTTGGTGTCAGCTTTAAAAATACCACAAACAAACAAACATTACTTCAGAAAGCTTATCACACACAATATTAGTAACTCGAGGCAAGCAGATGAGGAGACATGATCCCCTCAGGCAGCAGCACACTCAGACAGGAACTCTGCTCAGAGAGGCCAACTGTAGAGCAGGAGCGTGAGCATGGTGAAAGCCCATGTGAGGATGGGGGCACACACAGCACGGGAGGGACCGCTGCTGCCCGCCTTTGTTCACACAGAGCCTCTAAGAACCACATTTGCAGAAAGAGTGAGACCATGCCTTCATGTAGCGTTCACACTGTATCTGCGGACTGTTTGCATACGAAGTAAGGGCAAGCTTACCTCGTCATTGAGCCAGTTCAGATGGTTTAGAGTCTGAATGTCTTTGCGTGTAATGGTCAAGCGGAATGCCTCACTGAGGACTTCATCCTGGTTACCATTACGAAATACATTCTTTATTTCTTTCTCCATTTCCTAAGAAAACAAAAGACCAAACATAATGGTTTCAGAAAAAAACTGGTTCCTCACCAGTCCCCAGGCTGTGTTCACCACGAGTCACCTGCCTACCAGCTTCCTGCTGTCAGCGTACTTGTACCCACCATTCCGTCTCTCTTCCGGTGGTGTCTTCCAGGTCACTTCCCACCCACCGCGCCCTCCTCCCTTTTCTTTCACACAACATTCAGACCCTTGTTTTTGTATCACTTCCTGAAGACTAATACAACCTTTGCTCCAATCTTCCCAACTTCTTAAAAGGTTTATGTTTTGTTTCTCAAGAAACAAAGGCTACAAAACGCACCATGGAGTAAAGGCAGCATCTGATAGTCACATGCTCTATGCACAGACAGTATTGTTTTACTTTTGAAGATATAAAAATGGAACTTAGTATAGCTAAGAGAAGTCTGTGCTGCTCACTGGCTACACAGCAGCTGGCAACTGGATCCAGGACCAAGGCCTGTGCACATGAAGGCAGCATTCTCGCACCAAGCTGCACCCAGGTCCAGTAACATTTTGAAAGGGGTATAAATTAAGGAACAGATTTTAAAACATACATAGATTGCTAAGTATTTTCCAAAATTTTCATAATGGATTACTATTGCTTAAAAGGAAACATTATAAAAACAAAGTATATATAAAAAAGTCATAATGAAATCCATTCATTTATATGCTCATTAAAAAATAAGACAAAACAAAAACAACAACAAAAAAGAAATAGTACTTCTCAGCTCACAATTTGCTATCAAATTATCTCCTATGTCAGCATATAGGAAATGGCGGGCTCAATTCCCCTGACTACAATCAAAACAGAACACAATCTCCCAAGCCAAACCTAACAACAAAAATTATTTCTTTGAAATATAAAAAAAAAATGAAAACAGAAATGTAAAATATAAATTTACTGTATACCCTCTCACTGAAGTTGCTAAAACCCACCCATAACCATATGAACAATTTTTAATTACCTTTAATAGTAAACATTGGTGCATAACACAATTAGAAGTATAGCTATACAAATACAATCTAAATGTCAGATACTCTACTGAATTACATTTGAAACTGCTCTCATCAGCCTTTCTAAACAAAAAGCAATTGTAGAAAACTAATTTTCTTTGAGACAGGGTCTCACTGTGTAGCTCTGACTGGCCTAGAACATCTGTGCTGACCAGGATGGCCTCAAATGCAGAGAGCCACCTGTCTCTCCTTCCAAGGTGCTGGGATTAAAGGTGCTTGCCACCACACCCAGCTCTACTGTAGGAATTCTCAGTATGTTCTTTACCTCTGTAATTTCAGGAAATTCGTCTTCACTATCAGTTAGTTGTTGACCTTTTTTCCCGGTTTCTGGGGCAGCTGTGACAGGAATCTCCTTTTCAAGAGGTACACGAAGATGAAGTTCAACAGAATCAAGTACTGCATGTTCCTGTTCCTGCAACCTCTGGAGACAGAACTTTAGAGTAAGTGGGACAAAGAAGTCTACTATTCGACCTCTGTGAGGTGAGTCGCTCTGGGACACAAGCCACTTATCATGAACTCTATGCCACTATAGAAGCACATAGCCTCACTCAAGCAACAGTAACCTCCCAAACAGTTTCAACCTACAGGTGCTATCTATTTTCTTCAAAAGAGATTTATTTATTCATCTGTCTGTCTGTCTGTCTGTCTGTCTGTCTGTCTATGTTTTTTGAGACAGGGTTTCTGGCTGTCCTGGAACTCACCCTGAGGACCAGGCTGGCTTCAAACTCACAGAGATTCACTCTCTGCCTCCTGAGTGCTGAGATTAAGGGCATACACCACCACTCCTTGGTTATTTTTATTTTTTAGGAGTGCTTTGCCTGCCTGCATGCACGTATACCAACGGGTGCCTGGTTTCTAAGGGGGCCAGATTCCCTGCAACGGGAGTTACTGGTGGTTGTGAACTGCCATGTGAGTGCTTGTAACGGAACCCGAGTCTTCCCTAAGAGCAGGCAGTGCTCTTAACTGCTGAGTCGTCCTTACTTTAGTCTTAACCCTGCTTGTTTTTTTTTACCTGGTTTTGAAGCCGTAATGCCAATGCTTTCTGTTCTTCAATCTGGCGCAATCTTTCCCGAGCTCGAGAATCATAAACACTAGTTCTAGGAAATGAAAGCAACACAGTCACGTCAGTGTCTTAGCACTGACCATATCTCTGCTACACACAGTAGATAACCAGTAGTAAACAGAGCTCAGTACACAGATCCACTCAAACCTCTCACCACATTTACATCTCAAGATACAGTAAAATAACATGGTAATTTAAACTATTTTATCATTTTTACTGGACTAATTTACATAATTAGTGTGACTTCTGTGGGTATTTGTAAATACATAGTCCTATTTCAAAAGCATGCCTCTTAATAAGACTTATGAGAGTAAAGCTTAACTCTAGATATCCAAAAGCAGGACTGAGCTCCATAGGAAAGAGAGTGTACTGTTAAGGCAGCACCTAACTATTATGTCTTTAGACTTACGAAGACCAAGGGCTAAAGAAAACTGAGCAGGTTTTGGCATTTGAAACTAAATGTTTTCAGTTATTTCTCAAATTTTCTAATATCAGTTTATGTAATGATAAAGGCATTTACTTTATTCTTTACATAGCTAACTTTGAAATATTTTCCAATTCAATTTAGCTTCAAGAACTGTTACATAGTTGACAAATATGAAAACAGAGCTCTCCTAACTGAGGCTGTAGAGATGGCACAACGGTAGAGAACTCCAGAGGACTTGGGTTCAGTTCCTAGTACCCCTTATGGTGGCTCACGATCACATATGGCTAGTCTGTAATTTCAGTTCTACCAGCTCTGGCCTCAGATGCACACACATGCAGGCAAAACACTGACACATATAAAGTAAAAATAAATAAAATCTGAAAAAACTAAATATTGTAACTTTAAGAGAATCTTACAAACCCAATAGCTAAAGAGTACAAATAGGTATTTCTTATTGAGTAAAAACAATTAGGATATTTAGCTAGTTGTTTGAGTTCTTCTTAAATGAAAACGAAATGAGAATAAAAATAGTATCAAAAACAGTAACTTACAATTCTTTGATCCATAGTTCTGCCTGGAAGAAAGTAGGGCTATAGGTGGGGAAAGAAAATAAGCAGAAAAGGTTAGGGGGAAATTCGAATATTTTCATAAACAAACACAATCATTTCAACAGTCCTTTAGTTTGTAAGACTCTTTTGCAATTATGGAATAAAAGATATCCAATTGACACAAAGTAACTAATTTGAATTTTAATTGAATCTAATTGTAAATTAAAGGACGTGATTATTACACATGTACTAAAAAGATGACCTACAGATCAGAGGAGAATAAAGTTCAGCCCAGCTCTCAACTTGTATGAGAGAGTAACATATGTTAAAGAAAAAAATCCTTCTTCTAAGAGGATATCTTAAGATAGAAAGTAACTGTTCCCAAATGGTGCAGGCTGACAGAATTCTTAAAAGATTTAGCCAAATCTTTAAATTCTTGGACTTCCCAGTGTGAGTCGAAACAATCTGTTACAGGCTATTTGAACCTGTTACAGGATATTTTCTAGTTGTGGTGTGGCTCAGCCCTTGGCACACACCTTTAATCCCTCTGGCTGGAATATAGACATGACCTTAGTATTCATCTTTAATCCCAAACAATGAAGGTAAAGTTAGTTTGTAGAAGGAAGCACCCATGTTTGAAAGTGATGTCTAGTTGAGTAGCAGACAAAGGAAGGAATCAGAGACAGATTCGACAGAATAGGATAGGCCCAACTCTCACGAGGAAAGGAAAGGGAAGCTACTTAAAGGAGAGAAAAACAGTCCAGGAGGAAGAGAGTGCAGTGCAGGAATACAGCAGAGTTCATGGGGAAGAGTGCAGTAGGATTGAGAGCGAGAAGGCAGTTGTTTTAGAGACAGACTGAAGAAATAACAAGCTTGACGCAGGTAAAGACAGAACAAGCAAGAGAATGAGAAGGAGCCTAAACTGCTAGAGTTAGTTTGAGGCCAAGAAGAGGCCAAAGGAAAAGCCTGATTGAACCAGTCAGGTAGGAGAGGAGTCTGAGTGAGAACAGCTGAGTTGAACCAGCCAGCCAGAGATCAGAAAGAACTAGGAAGGGGAAGCTTATTCAGCAGCAGTTCTGAGAGGCTGAAAACATTTTAAGCCTAGATAAGATTTGTATGGAGGCTAAAAGCTTAGCTTCCAGGACTAGGCCTAAGTTAGCAGACAGAGGCAGTAAGCCTCCCAGACAACAAAGACAACAGGAGAATAAAAGTTACATTTACAATAGCCAATCAAATAATAATACATAGTAAAAATCTCTATCCACAAAATATTGCACATCAAACTGGCCAAGGAGCCAATGAGCCAAGGCAGAGACACGCAGGGAGCTCTGCTCCAAGGATCTCAGGCCGACTCCATTCCACAGGATCTTGTGGACAAACACAATGAGGAGCACTGAGGAGTCACAGGAATGTTAACTGTTCCAACAGCTTTCTTCCCTCTCAACTGCTTTATCTCTTTGCAAATCTCTAAGAGATCTATCACAGAAACAAATACAAGAATGAACTCTTTTCCAAAGGAGACCTTTGAGGTCCTCAGAGCAAGTAAATAGTTTTCTGATTCTGAGCAAGTCACTTCACCTCTATGGGTTTCAGTTTCAAGATGTGTAAACTACGGTGTGGTTAGAGTTAAGTCCCCAGTCACCCATAGGCCGTGACTTGGCAAAGAAAATACTGTTCTGCCCCCTCAATGTCATTAAGGCTAATGAAATCTAGTCACCTATGGCTCAATAAACACCTGAGAGGGCAAGAGAGATAGCCTTGGAAATCATCAGTAGCAGTATAATTTTAGTGTGTCATACGCGTGTGCAAATACACACACACACACACACACACACACACACACACACACACACAGCCAAATCAACAAGAGAAGATATTTGTAACATGATACAAAGATGGAAAAAGAATTATCCAAGATTTCACATTAACAGGTCATGAATTTGTCTGTACTTATTAAAATATAAATTTCATGAAAATACAATTTTTATTTATAACTACTGTATCCTCCTCATGTAGAATACTACCTGCTAGAGAGCAGATCCATGGCTGCTGAATAAGGAATAATGTAGGGGCAAGTACTTCTCTTCAATGGACTGAGGTATCTGTTGGCTCAGGAAGGACAATTATAAGAGAAATTGCATTTCTAAAGAGATTACACACAGTAGTAAGAGCTACAAGCATATTGAACATAAGTCGATCCTACTGCTCTCTATGTAAAACTGGCCTAGTGGTTTATGTATTGTTAAGCCTCATGAGCTTTCCATATTCATTTAATATAATATGCAACATGAAATTATTACTCATACTTTACAGAAAACCAAACGAAATCATGCTGAGGTCCAGAAGGACACGCTATATTGGAACAACAAGTATTGTAGACTTCTCTGCCCAATTCCAAAGATTGTTTTCTCCTCTAGTGCTGAAACGCTAGCCTCTCAGTATGCTAACACAGTAAGCAACAAGGAGAGCCCAGCTCCTGGCTCCAGGAGCCCATTTTGAGCTTTCTCAGATGTTCACTTATTTAGGAAAGACTTATTTACTAAACATCCATCACACTAAGATTATCACTGGGTGGTTAAGTGCAAAGATATTAGTGGTAAAAATACAGGGAGGTCGAATGTCTAATATCATCTGGGGCTCAGAGACACCACCTAGAAAAACTAACATCTGAATCAGATTTTGAAAAAGTAAGAGTTAAACAGTAGTCAAGTAAAGAAAGGGAATCCCAGGCAGAAGGGCAGAAGAATCAAGAATGTCTGAAGTAGAGGTGTGCACGCCACATTCCAGGAAAATAGGGCAGGTCCTCACTGTTGGAACTGAAGTAAAAGGCAGTGGCCAGAAACTAACTCTAAAGGCGAATCAGCCGAACCTTGGGACAGCACCTTAACTTCAGCCACAGACATCACTCATTACTCCAGCTCATTCTTCAACAGCTCATGCTGTTCTCCTCTTACCTCACCCTTCAAGTCATTCTTAAGAGAATCCTCCATAAGGGAAAGCCAGACTTAGTAAAGAACCAATGAGAAACTGAGAAATGCTTTGTCTAATACCAACTTCTTCTGGGAGAGAATACTAGCTTTGTACATGTGTGTGTACGCGTGCATGCGTGCGTGCCTGCATATATATGTGTGTGTGTGTGTGTGTGTGTGTGTGTGTGTGTGTGTGTGTGTGTGTGAGAGAGAGAGAGAGAGAGAGAGAGAGAGAGAGAGAGAGAGAGAGAGAAACACATCTGTAAGCACTAAACGCCTTTACTATACATTCTTTTTCTTTTCTTCCTCTGAACTAGGCTGGGTTCAAACTCACCATGTAGATGAGGACAACTCAATCCTCCTGCTTTGGCCCTGTAAGTGCTGGAATCACAGGAATGTACCACCACAACCCTAGAATAAGTTACTCTTCACACAGTACAACAGTAAGGCCTTAACACTTAATTTTTTTTGGCAAGTGAGGTTCAGAAGAATAACGAACATTTACACAAAGGCCAAAAAAGCTATAAGCAGAAGTCAGACCTGACTCTAAACACCATGAAAGAAATAACAAATCCAAACCATACATTCACCTTGAAGAATTAACAGAGAAAAGTTTGTACAATACTCAAAGCTTAAAATAAATATTGGAGGGGATGGGCTGAGACAGAACATTCTATCATCTGCAATCTTCTCATAGGAAACTGTTCTGTTGTCATCCTGGCAGACAGACTGTCAAGGCTCTGGAGGATGATGACAGCAGTGTGAGTAACTACCACAGAGAAGAAGAAGTGGAGTTATAAGTGGAAGAGCACACTTAAACTCAGACTCCAACAGTGTCAGACAGAAGAAACCGTCATGTTGAGACACAAACATAGATCCTATCTATAAACAAGTCTAGTATATCAAGATATACAAAAAGATCTATTTACAAACATAGCTCCTGCTGGGCAGTGCTGACACACACCTTTAATCCCAGCACTCAAGAGGCAGAGGCAGGCAGGCAGATCTGTGAGTTCCAGGACAGCCAAGGCTACAGAGAAACTCTGTCTGGAAAAAACCAAACCAAACTAAGTCAAAACAATAAAGCCACCAAACAAATACAGCCCCTTCTTTGACTTCCATCAGCTGCATCTGATTACAGACTTGTTCCAGCCACCTTAAGTAAACAGGACCTCTAACCCTAGTGTCTCTTACTTCGATTTTCTTCACATTGATAATTACCACTTTTTGCTCACTACTAATTTGTAACCTTATATAAAATGCAGCTCCTTGAGAACAGGGAGTCTTAGTCACTGCTGCTATCCTGATGTCTATACCAATACCAAAACCACTCTTGGTTCTGACTCACTCAAGGGAAGAGAGTGCCAGAGAATGTCAGACGTGTATGTGAAGGAGTTCTTTTATATCGCACTCAGGCATTCTGCCTTAGTGAGGTATCTTTCAGGTAATTTAATAACTAAGCGGTCATTAAACCTCTTTACTTATCACATATGAATTTTAGAAAGCTAACTGTGGCTGCAGCATGGAGGGCAGAGCATGGACAACTTGGGATGGTGCAAGACAGAATGAAGAGAGAGAAGGCTGGATGGAAAGAAAGCAAGAAGTCACTGAAATAATTTGAAAAACAGATAAAAGAGATTTTTATCCTATGTTACTGTCAGTAAAGACACTGTAGCTAAGGGGGAGAAAATGACCACTGGCCCTTGCCCTAGGTTTACCTGGAAGCTGGAGTCTGAGATTCTTTCACTTTGAGTAAAATCACAGAGTCTGACCCTAAACAAAGAAATACAAGAACATTTCATTATTAGTAAAATTCCAGCACTTACTGCATCTCATTTACGTTTAAGTGTTTACATGCTGTCATGTTACATGTCGAAAAGCATAACATTAAGCATATGACAAACCCCAGCCAGCCTCAGGATACAGTTAAAGATGGAAAAGAGGAACAGTTCCCCTGTGCCTCACAGATAAGGAACCATTAGAAAACAAGCACATCTGTCCATCAGCATCTGCCCTCAGGCTGTGCAGCTCTGTGCTTCCTCCTCCTGTTTCTAGGGAACAAGACATACCACAATTTTTAAGTCTTGAGTTTATGATATAACATATATAAAATAAGGTTAAAAAGAAGGGATGGAAAAAAGGAAAGATGACGACACAGGTAGAATTTACAGAAATCATTGTAGAAGCCCAGATTTTATCTCTGTGTATTTGAATGCAGGGCTCTCACTGGGAGCAGGGCTCGTGACCCTCAGTGCTGTGATTGCGCCCTCACTTACTATAGGGCGCCGCGCAATGCTACACCCAATGCTGTTCCAGTCTAGCTCCGTCTCAGTATCCTACTACGTGATATGTAGGTTATGATATGAGGTTGGAGAATTTTTTAATTTTAGATTTTTGGAAAATAAGAAGATAGTAATCAGAAAAATCCCTTCATAAAATGTAATATCAGTAATATGTAGTTAAACAGTGATATCGCCAAAAGTTGAATCCCCAAGTAAGAATTTTCAGAAAGTGAGGAGTATAGTAACGACAAAGTAATAATAATGACAGTAACAACAACAACAACAACAAATCAAACGACTGAGAAAGGAGATCGGTGCTGCACATGTCAAGAGTCCTCCTATCTAACCACTTGATCCAAAACTCGCTTTCCATTATAATTTGAATACATATTTCAAAGTGAGGATTAACTACATAACAAAATCTTTACCAGCACCAAGGCTTAGGCTGGGTATTTGGGTTAAGCTCAAAGTCAGGCAGGAGACTCTTGTTTCCAAAATGTTCAACCACTCTGAAATGCATGAAGCATCTATCAAACTTAAGGTGTATATGATAAATACTGATTAATGTTTGAAAGTTCTCAGAACTCCAGAGAACCCCTACAAGCATTATAAAGTAAGAGAAACAAAAAGCCATCCCTGAAGCGCTGGCCTAAGTGAGCTCTGACTCTTCTCAGGAAGTTAAAACATTTACCCTAGCATGGTAAGGGATCCTGTAATCCCAGCTCTCTGGGCAGGACTGCCACAAGTCCAAGGCCAGCCTAACACACAGCAAGCGCCAAGCAGGCAGAGGCACATACATAGGAAGACCCTTTTAAAAAGTAAATAAAATAGTATAGCAAGTCATTTGTATGTAACAAAAAGGAATATTCTTTTAAAGAGGGAGGGAGGGAAGGAGGAGAGTGACAGAGAAAGGCACTAAGAGAGGAATGAATTTGACGTGTGGGCTTGGCATCATCATGGCATAGCTACCTGGATCATATGCATTTAACTAAAACCTGTTATGTACTGAGTTATATGTACTACAGCTTTGCCTGCAACAGATCCAGTGAAGAGTTAACTGGCTGTTAGTATTACTTACCTTCGGATTGTGTACTTGATGCTGGTAAGCTATCTGGCTGATGAGGTGCAGAGAGGTGATGGTGGGGATCAGAGTCTTTGGATCCAAAGGCAGCATCCGGGGTACCAGAGGACAGGGGATGTGCACTGGGGGTCAACCGCTCCCGTGCAGTTAAAATGCTGGCAGATCCAGAGGATGACGTATCACAACTGATGAGGTGAGATGCACAAGAGTTTCCGTTTCTTAACAGCGAGTCTTTCAAAGAGTTCTTACTGGAACTAAGACACCGAGACCTAGGAAAAGAAGGGTACGGTTTCAAGATCAAGTAACAAACTGTAAAGTTAAGTTCATATGAAAGATGCATTTGATAACAATTGCACAATTTTTCCATTTTTACCTGATGTCATTGTTTCTTGTAATAAAACCTTTTCTGATTGAAAAAAGAAAGAAAGAAAGAAAGGAAGAAAGAAAGAGAGAAAAAAAGAGAGAAAGAAAGATGTGTTTGTGACTCACAGGTGTAAAGGGAAATGTGTGGTGGGCTTGGCTACGGAGAACTGTTTCCCTGTGACCATCTGCAGCAGCTGTCTGTAGATCTCCTTTTCTTCTTCTTGAACTGTCTTTAAGAGAGAGAGAGAGAAAGAAAACATCTTAAATAAAAGAGGCAAACATGTCTCAAATCAGCATGTAAACCTCAGACTTTCTGCCAGAGCTCGAGCAGTCCTGAAGATAAAGAAATGCTGTGCACTAATGATACCCTCAGAGTGCTGTGCACGAGAAGTAAGAGGTAGAAGGAGATCTCAGAGACAGCATGCTTTGGAAAATCTCGGTGGACTTAACAGTGCTGAGAAGCTTTTGACTAGGAAACAGAAAGCCACAAAGCAATTATCTAATCACTCAGATGATAATGAGTCCAAAAATAAGACTTCTAAATTAGAATCTTGAATAACCCCTTGAGTCCTGCTGCCGAGTATAAAGGTCCTGAGGAGAGAAGCATATAGTCGGGTGCCGTCAGAGGTGTCTTGCAAACAGCTCCGGATTCTATGCAGGTGCAAGGAGTCGTTAAAGATGATTTCTGTCTCTACCATTCATTTACTGATTTTTCTCTAAGTCTCAATTTAGTATTAAAAAAAAATAAAACAGCATATAATCCGTAGCATTTACTCACTGATTTGAACATCTATTGTGCTCTAGACACTTGAGATTCACAAACTGAATAAAATAAATTGCCAGCTTTTGTGGAGTTTATATTATAGTTATTACAAAGACTGTCAATCAAAAATGTGTTCATAGCATGAAAAAAATTAAAGAGCAAGGGGGATAAAAAGTGATGAAGGCAAAGAGCAAGAAGAGGCACGATCTCTCTAACAAGAAGACCTTTCAGCAGAAACCTCAACTAAGGTTTGAAGGGAGGAAGTTAATGATGAACAGAAGGCCGTATATACGCAAATGCCAAGCCCAAGACAGGAAGGTGCCTAATACACTCAGGAGTCTTAGCGTCTGTGCAAAGGACAGTAAAACAGACACGGTCACTGGGAGAGACAAGGGCGCAGGAGACCTGCAATCGGAAGCATCCACTCTACACACACCCATGCTAGGCTCACCAACAAACACGGCCTTGTTGCTTTTCTCAGCCACTCATTTTCACAAAATGAAATTCCACTGTGGTTTGCATTATAGGATATATGGCATTGTTCAATAAGAGCATCAACATTTTATGTAAATTGTAAATGCTTATTAAAAGCAGAATGAACTAAGTAACTAGCTCTGAAAGTAAGCAGGCACTAATACTTCTCTTCCCGAGCCTTTCACTGTTGCTGCACTGTTATTATAGACAGTTCAAGTGTGAAGTACGATCACTCCAACTCTCCTACAGTTGACAGCTAGACGGTGAAAATAAAAGGAAGAACTAAGCAAACGTCTCGTGGACGGAGATCCCAAGGGGTCAGGACCCTGTAAAATAAAGGGCTGGAGCAGCAGGATTTAATTACTGCCAGAGAGTAGGACTCCGTTTTATCTCTGGCCCTGAAGGAATGATGGTAGGAAAATAGTAAACATCTTGGTTGTCTGTATAAGTTACTCTTTTCCTTTAAGCCTGCCTCTTTCTTTTTTCTTTCCTAGACTCCTTTGTTTTACTCTTTAGTTTTTCTAACTTATACCTTTATCAACTTTTAAGTTCCCAGTATACTCTACACTGTGGCTGCCTTCCTCGCTCCCTATGCTCATGGCCTAGCAGCTGTTTAACGTTTCTTATCTTTGCTTTCTCCTGTGTCATTGCTGTCTTAGCAGTTTCATTTTTTTTCCTTCTGAGTGATATGACAATGAGCCTCTGCTCCTCCCGAATAAAAGCACAAGGAATCCACAGCAGACTGAGAGCAGAGCCCCTGCCGCACAAGCGTGAGGATGGGAGTCCGGCTCCCCAGGACCAGCTAAATGTTTCTGGGTAATGGCAGCCTGCCTGGAACTCCAGTGCTCACAAGGTGCAGAGAGGAACTCCTGGAACAATCTAGCTAGTCAGACTAGGTGTACAGGTGAGTTCTGGGTTCAACTGAGAGATCCTACCTCAGTGAGTAAAGTGGACTGCCACGGATACAGGACAGCTCAACAGTATGGAGAAATACAAAAGTGACCTAAAGGAAAAGAAGAATTGTGCGCAAGCTGAATTACTACAGTTAGATGTCATTAGAGAGAGGGAGAAGAAAAACACTATTTTCAAGTGGGCAGTTGTGGCGTACACCTTTAGTCCCAGCACTCAGGAGGTAGAGGTAGGTGGACCTTTGAGTTTGAGGTCAGCATGGTCTACATAACAGCCAGGGCTACACAGAGAAATCTTGTCTCTAAAAACAAGACAAAACACACAAAAAGAAAAAAAAGAGCAAAAATTTCAAAACATGTTATGTATTCCAATAAACTGGAAAAATCCAGAAGGAATGTATAGAACTTTGGATATTTATATAACCTTAACGAAACTGAATGAGGTACAACAATAACCTAAACAGATTAATAATGATGGTGAAGCATTAATCAGTCTCCTAACAAAGAAAAGCCAGGACTAGGCATTGACCAATGAATTCTTCTAGACTTAAGAACTAACATCAGTGCTCTTCAAACTGTTCCACAAAATAGGAAAGAAATACTTTCAAACTCGTTCTAAGGAGCCAGTACTACCCTGAGACAACTGGATAAGGACACAATAAGAAAATGATAAACCAAAATCTTTTTCCTTTCTTTTCTGTTTTGCTGTTTTTTGAGACAGGATTTCTCTGTGTAAAAGAGCCCTGGCTTTCCTGAACTTGCTTTGTAGATAAGCCCAGTATTGAACTCACAAAGATCCACCTGCCTCTGGTGATAATAAACCAAATTCTTTGATGAACATAGAAGTAAAAACCCTAAATAATTTCCAAACAACATTCAGCAACACATTAGGAATACTGTACTCCATGACCAAGCTGGTTTCACTCAGCGGTGGAGCTGGCACCCAAGTCAAGGAGCACCACTCACACACAGAAGCAACATGGAGCACCACATTATCATTTCAATAGCTGCAAGAACAAGTCTGACAAAGCTCAACGCCCTTCTTGTTAAAAGCCCTTAAGGAAAGATGTCTCATACCATAAAACCTAGAGGTGTTGCAGATGTGACTGCTGTGTCGCATGTGTGTCAGTAGGTGGCAGACAGGAGAGAGGCTATGTCCACGTTCAGTGTTCTGACCTGTAGACATCTGAATTAGTAGCTTAATATTCCCTGAAAAAACAGACCCTAGGACTGCCACAGATCTGGCACCAGGGGGCCTGGACAGGGAGCTAGCCTGAGATGAAGACCAATCTGGCACCCCCAGTCCTGGGGGGAGGACAGGACAGATCACACTTGAGATGACACCTGCCCAGCATCATAATGGATAAGTAGGCATGACTCCTGAAACGACCCCCAGGCACTCAGAGACCAGCCACTAAGAGGAGCAGGTAAGGGTGGAGAAACAGAAGAGAGAGAGAGAGAAACAGAAGGACGTGGGCACAATGAAGACAGGCAGAGCTGGAGACTGGAACAGCCTGATGTGAGGAGCTGGGGATGCCACCTATGACCATGGTGGGTGGGGTTCTGGGCTGTGCTGACACTGGGGGGCATGTCTGGGTCGGTGGCCCTGCAGCAGCAGAGGTCTGTTACCATCAAAGGCTAGGCAGACGTCCCTGGTCTGGGCTGCCATTGGGGACATGATGATGACTAAGGGCTGGGCAAAACTTGCCCCATTCCCCACCTGGGCATTGCAGGATAGTTGGCTCTAGAGGCAAGAGAGCAGGAGAGCCGACTCCACCAACAGCCAGCTGCTTGTATGGGTTGCAGGTGAGCTGGCCCCAAGGCCAGGACTGAAGGAGAACCAGCCCTCACCACCTGTGGCAGAATGTAAAGTTGGTCCAAGGATTATGAAAGTGGGAGAACTGGCTATGTTCCTCACTGGCTGCAGCAGCTTGCCTTGGCAGCAGGGTAGAGCTGTCTCTAATTGGGGGGGTTGTGGGCGAGCTGGCCCTGAAGGCATGAGAGCGTAAGAGCTGGAGGGCTGACCATCTCTGGTACCTATCAGGCCCAGATCCAGGGCTTTCAATTGGTCCACCCCAACATCTACCCCATCAATGAACCACTGGAAGGCTGATCCTACAGATTCAAACTACAGGATCTCCATGGCACAGGGCAACAACAGGACATCTGAGAGGAGTCCCAGTGAGTAGCAGGAGCCAGAGGCCTCGCATCAGACCAACAAGTCACTGCAATGAACATCAGCAAGCAAAGACGTGTGGACAAAAGGGAATACTGTGGATACAGTGACACTGCAGCTTCCACAATGAAATTTTTCCTGTTGGTGGGGAGGTAGCAGATGTAGTGGGGCAGGTATGAGGGGAGGGGACATGAGTGGGAATAGGTACACAATGTGAAGTTCACAAAGAATCAATAAAAAGTTAAAAAAAAGTGTAAAAGTATAAAAACTCTACTGATTAAATGCTTTCCTTTAAAAAAAAAAAACTCTATAGTTTTTATGAGATATGTTGAATGGGGGAAACTAAAGGTATTTTTCCTAAAATCAGGAACAAAACAAGGGTTCTCATTCTTACTGATTTCTAGCTAGAGCAGTAAGGCAAGAAAAAGAAAAGAAAAAAAAGCATTACAAATAGGAAAGAAAGAATTAAAATTACCCTCATTCGCTGATGATAGGATTCTGTACTTAAAAGACGAGAAAGATTCCATTAAGACTTTGAGGCTTGGTAAGTGCTTTGAGTAAAGTAGCAGGATACAAACTAAACACATTCATGTCCTCCAGCAGCCTCTCCCGGAGCCAGCCAGGAGGAGGGTCCTGTGCTTGTCTACTCAGGCTCTGCCCTTGCTGATGCATGCAAGGGTGGCGACCTGCTTCCTTATAAGGATTCAACAGAGAGCCAGCAGGAAGACCCCAGACTGTCCCAGGGACTGCTGATGATTAAGATGAAAAGAAATGAATTTAAAGGAAAACTCGTCTGCAGTGCACTGCACTGTGACTGAGCATCAGGAGTGTGGAGAAGTAATTCAGTTACTAGGTGACCAGCAAATGAGTATATTCCAGTTCCTGCCTGCTCACTGTCTGTGCAGCTAACACAGAGCTCAGGTGTGACTGTGATGTTAAAGTGGCGACTGTAACAAAGAAACCACTATCTTATTTCATTCACAGTAAACGGAATGGTGCTAGATAGCATGGCTCTCCAGTGTTCCCTTTGAATCAATAGCTGTACAGTTACCACTTAGACATCTTCAATCCTTTTTATAATCCCTGTCTTAAGAGTCCTGTTTTAAAACTCATCATAGCAGTGGCAGATTGTTAACCATACGGAGCATTACACCCCTGAAGTTCAGAGACAAATGTCAACTTTAACTAGGTATTATCATGTTCCTTCTTTACCCTAAGCAAACACTTTCATCCTGCAGATTCCAACATTTCTAGGGGAAAAATATATACTTATTTTTTTACAGTTTGCAAATTTCCATATAAAATTCTCTAGTTCCAGCTAGGCATGTTGGCTCATGCCTTTAACCCCAGTACTTGGGAGGCAAAGTGAATCTCTGTGCGTTTGAGGCCAGCCTGGCCTACATAATGAGTTCTATGACAGCAGGGCTATGTAGGACACCCTGCCCCTCCACCATCACCAAAAAACGCAAACAAAAACATAATAGTCATATGGGTTACTGTCAGCTCCAAATGTCTTCTTCATTGGAGAACACAGAGCAAAGACCCCCCACAATTCCCTGCAGCTGCTTTCCCAGCCAAGGGTCAGTCCTCAGAGCAGGAGTGCTGGCTCCTCATTCTCCACTCACCCAGCCTGTGGCCTGCAAGGCTAGCAACAAGAAAACACTTACTTACCTGACTAGCCCAAGTCCCTGGGATGGCAGTGGAGTTGACAGGAAACAAGGAAGCCAGGAAAGGACTGTTGATGAGTGACAGCTGACAGAGAACTTACAAACCTGTGCTCCTGGGAGACAGACTTCTCTTCAGCTGCTATACTGCTGGTCCCCCTTCCCCAGACAGCCTTCCTATGCTTCATTCGAGAATAAGCACAAATCCTTCAAGTCCAGAAATTAGGAAGAAATATAAGCCAGGGAGGGCAGCTCTGACCTGTAATGCCACACTTGGGAGGATGACGCAGGAGGATCAAGAATTTGAACCCAGCCTTGACTATATAATGAGTTAAAGGCTAGCCTGGGCTACTGAGTGAGAGCTCCCTCTCAATAAAACAAAAAGGAAAACTACTTCTGTATGTATCAACTAATATATACTTGGTGTAAACTGGAATAACAGAAAAGGAGAAATCAAAGTGACGAGCTTGAGATCAGCTGGTAGGAGCAGAGCTGGGGCTCAGGCTCGGTCCCCGCAGCCCCTCCACTGCGCTCAAGTCTCCCTTCACCCTCGTCACTCAGCTCTCTACACAGCACGACAGCAAACACACCACTTGCGTCTCATCTGTGCTCTACTACATGATTACTCCGCCACTCTCCTCTCGGATATTTAAGGTTCAATAAAAACCTAAACCTCAGTAAAGCACATCTCCACTAAACATTTACCACTTTACAAATAATGACCTATCTCAATTAACAGAGTATGTAACCGCTAGCATGTACTGCTGTACTCTTGACTCTGCATAGGAAGCAACGCTAGGCAGGAATGATCACCACGCTGTGTACAGGAAGCATACGACAACAAACTCCAGAAGACCTGCTCAAGACCTGCTGTACCATTTAACTAGCCAGGTGACTTTCCTTCCTCATCTGTAAGGTATGAATATAAACTACCTTTTCCTATTGTATAGGGTCAAAAGAATTCAATTATTTAATATACTAACAGAAAGAAAGCACATTAAAACACAATCTCTACAGTAACCAGTTAAAATTAATAAGATACCAAATAAATATACAAGTAAACAGATGCATACTTCTTGCTGTGACAACTGGATACGATCTCAGTCTCACCTTTAGGTTACTGAGTGGAAAGAACAACTCAAGTGTCAACAGACAGCTTTCTTTTGAGAAAGTCTATGATCTCCAAGATCCTACTTGTAATGAAAAGAAATAAATTTACCTGGCGTTATAAACAATAATCTATGTGCATGTGCAAACACACATGTAGAAGCCATATTAACCTTGGGTGTTGTTCCTTAAGAAGCTGTCTTCTTTTTTGAAACAGGGTCTCTCACTGGCCTGAAAGACACCAAGCAGACTAGACCAATGAGCCACTAATGCCCTGGCTCTGCCTGTCTCTACCTCCTAAGTACTGGGATTATAAGCACAGAGCACCTCGCCTAGCTTCTGAAGTGAACACTGGGAACTGACCTACAGTCCTGATCCCTGATGGAAAACACTTTACCGACCAAACTATTTCCACAGCCCCTCATGGCTTTCTAAAAAACTAATTTCTTTTTTCTTTTTCTTTTTCTTTTTTTTTTTTGTTTTTTTCAAGACAGGGTTTCTCTGTGTAGCCCTGGCTGTCCTGGAACTCACTCTGTAGACCAGGCTAGCCTCGAACTCTCGAACTCAGAAATCCGCCTGCCTCTGCCTCCCAAGTGCTGGGATTAAAGGCGTGCGCCACCACTGCCCGGTGAAAACCTAATTTCTTTTTCTTTTATATTTTGTTTTTATAATTGATGCAGACTGTTGCTAGTGAGAGATGTTTTAACAAAAACTGGTGACCAAAGTTCATGGTTCTACTAAGGAAAGTAACAGTTCAGAAAGGTTATGAAACAACAGGAACAGAAGGCAATAGGAAAAATAATGTTCTTCCAAAACTTTGGAACTTAGAACAAACTTTATAAAGAGTAATTATGGGGAACAAGCAGAGCAGGTTAGGTGAGTACAGTGGTTTATGAGCACGCAGCGGGGAGCAGACCATCGGCTGGCTCACTGAATGACAGGCCTTCCTCTTGGTGTCTCCAGATGCAGCTTTTCCTTACCTCTTCTGCTGTGCTGAAATGTCGCCTCTGCATTTTCTTAGGGCTTAAAAGACTCCGCCGACACGACCCACTCCAGGATGGACTTGGGGCAGGCTTAATGGGAAATGACTTTTCATATGCAGACACATGGCAGTGGTGATTGGACTTTCCCACAAAGGTGTTGGATAATCCACTAAAAGAAAGGTTGTAAGAAAAGTTAAGATAAACCTAGAGATTATTTTTACTTTTACTTTTCAGAAATAATAAAAACAGGGCTGGGGAGGTGCCTCAGTGGAGAGGAGTACTGGCTGCTCTGCCAGGGGACCTGGGTTCAATTCCTAGTGCCCACAGGTGTAGTGACATTTCTAGAATTTCGGTTTCTTTAAAAAACAAAACACAACACAGAAGTATAAGAAACTGCTTTCGTTTTAAATCTCAGGTGTGGGATGTGGGGCTGCTTTGAAGCAGCTGACCATGATTTGCCTCGTGTTCTAGTAGAGGCATGGTTTTCCCAGCTGCAGATAGTTTCTGCAATTGTGTGATGTTTGGAATTCTGGGAACTTTTTTCAAAGAGTATATAAATGCTAGGGACCCAAGAGGTGGAGTGGGTTGTTGGTAGTTCATGGGGGTTGAGTGTGGTTTGTTAGTAGTCGTGCTCAAAAGAAACAAAAGCAAAGAAATTAGATCCAAAGATGTGTGTTTCCATCTAGTGATGGGGGAGAAACAGGGCTGCAGAGGCAACAGATAAAAGGTAGTAAAGACCACACAGTAGTGAAGACCAGCTACACACACGGCAGCTCACGACTGTCTGTACTTAGTCACACAGACATACATGCAGGCAAAACACCAATGCACATAAAAAAAAAAAAAGACAGAATGACAGAAGTGCATTTGTGGAAATACACAACACACAGGGTATAAATCAGGTTCTGCCTCTCAAAAGATTGTAGACTAAATCATATCTAGCAAACAATCAAAACTTTTTCTTGGGTTCACAGTCTAGAATTTCCTTTCTCAAGAACCAGTTAGCAATATGACATGAGAGAGAACAAACCAAGCTAGCCTTTGCTGGAGACCCCAGAGTGGAGGCATGGTAACCACATATATATTTTCTCTGTCACTACTTCACATTCCTCTTCCATAGCCCTGTCCCTAAAGCTCGTTGGAAGGAATGACTTTAAACATGTGAAGGAGGATAAAGCTGAAGCCTACTACTAAACCTTTCCAGCAAACTTTAAATTTCCTCAAGGACCAACAGAGGGCTCTCCTCCTTCGGGAAAAACAACCAGAAAGCTTTCCGCCAGGGTGCACAGCATGCTGTGGTCTACCGGCTGCACAGCACATGCTGGATTCTTACTATCTCTGCCCTTTCTAGTGGGAAAACTAACAAGAAAAATACCTTTGTGAACTCAAAACCCCAGTCTGTGTAAAGCTCACTTGTTTGAAGCTCCTCCTCCTCCTGCAATGCTTTCTAGCTGCCTTCGCCCGCAAGCCTGAGGGTCTTACTCTGACCAAAGTGAACTGTTCTTTTTCTTTCATTTTCCCCCAAGGACTCAAAATAGTTGCATAGTTGTCTAAGCTAGATTCAATAAACTCAACTAATCTAAATAAGATGACCTAATCTAAAGAACAAAAAAATAGTAAATATACTCTTAGTTTTCCAAAATCTGTAGACGTTCCTATATAATATAGTAGAGAAAGGCACAGACTCCAAATTTTGGCTCATGTTTCTGTTGTCAGGCTGGGAGGACAGAGCTAGCAAGACAGCAGTGACAGTACAAGTGTCTGGGAAAGACAAGGTGGGTTTCTACAAAAACATGTCTTCTCTACCTGTGCTTACTCAAGTGAGTCTCCTCAACACTAAAACAACCAAACCAAAAAGCAGTATGACGGTATCTTGCAATGCCAGGAAACAGGTATTCTATTTCTATTTAATGAGTTTGAGTCTAACAGAGCCAGTAGCAAGTTCAAAGGGAACTTGACAGAAAAGATAGAGATTAAAATGCACACAAGCAAGTACCCCTTCTCAGCTCTTCTAGGTTACAAAACCAAAGGTGTCAGGACATGAGCACTAAAAACAATAAGAAAAATGGACTTGCTGTCCCAGTCCTGGAAGTCCAGCTACTCAGGAAGGTGTGGCAGATGAACCACAAGTTCAAGGCCAGCCTAGTGAGCACGGAGACTCTGACTTAAACAGTGAAAGGGACTGGGATGCAGCTCCATGGCACGGCACTTGCACTTGCCTAGCAGGACTTAGACCCTGGTGCACGATTGGCAGCACCAAACCAACCCAGAGCCGAACAAGACAAACAACAACATGAACAGCTAAGGTGAAGTCTAAAACATACTGAATTCATCATGATAATTAAACTATACTAAGTAGCCATTAAAAAAAAAACTACTTTCAAAACTAATTTTTAAAAGAACTATTCATTTATCCTATCTTTCCCACAACAGACTATGGATTTCAGAGTAATCACACAGCCTGACCTTATGAGAAAAACAGAATGCCAACTGAACTAGTTTCATTAACTTTTAAGAATCTTTAGATAAAGATTGCCAATTGAAATCAATCAATTATTAAGGGATTAGTTTCAGTGAAACTGTTCACTTACATAAAGCCAAAGTAATCACACTCAGATTATATTCAAATCCTAAAGGGAAAGCTCTAAGGTACAATCAGGGACTAGACTCTAAACTCTCTTGTCACTAATCACAGAAGAACCAGAATAAGAAGACAGTGCTTGTTTTCTAGCGTGATATAACAAATTATCATTATTTCTTTTATTTCTTTGAGTCAGAAAATTAACTTACAAAAATCACAGGGCATGGAGACTAAAGCAGTAATACCATGGTGAAGTAACCTATCAAATCTAAAGGGCAACTCTATGGGAAAAAGCCATGCCATTAAGTCACAACCAACCCACCAACCAACCCACCAACCCACCAACCCACCAACCCATCAACCAACCCACCCACCCACCCTGCTCTTCAAGATTGCAAGAAACCTAAGGGGAATAACTGATAGTACATGTGTGAAGTGTGACACTACATAGGATATCAGTTTGGATCAGTGAGACATAACTAGTATTGAAGAAGCGGGTGACTGAGGAGCACGTAGTCTTAGGGCTAAGGAAATGGCTTACAGTAGAGAGGCTGCTGTACAAGCCTGCTGACCTAATGATCCCTGAAACCCAAGTAAGGTGGAAGGTATCAACTCCAAAGATGTGCCCTGACCTCCACATGGCTGCCATGGCACACACAGCTATATATATACCATATCACATGATAATAACAAATAATTTAAAAATGTATGTATAGTATGAACTAGTCATTGAAAAAAGATATAAAGGCACCAACAATACTTAAAAGAAAAACATTTGCCGGGCGGTGGTGGTGCACGCCTTTAATCCTAGCACTTGGGAGGCAGAGGCAGGTGGATTTCTGAGTTCAAGGCCAGCCTGGTCTACAGAGTGAGTTCCAGGACAACCCTGGGCTATACAGAGAAACCCTGTCTCGAAAAACCAAAAAAAAAAAAAAGAAAAATATTTTTATAAGAATTGTGCTCAGGTTGGTAAAAATGTATTCTATTTCTATAATTTATTTCTATTAAATTTCTATAATAATTTCATATAGACATATGGTATTTTTAATTTTAAAAAAGCAATTTGCTAAATAATGCATGAATATCTTTTTTTTTTAAATGATTATTTATTTTATGAGTACACCATTGCTCTCTTCAGACACACCAGAAGAGGGCATCAGACCCCATTGCAGATGGTTGTGAGCTACCACGTGGTTGCTGGGAATTGAACTCAGCACCTATGGAAGAACAGTCAGTGCTCTTAACCACTGAGCCATCTCTACAGCCCAATGAATATCTTTAGTGAAGACAAAAATTACATGTTGCATAGTGTGTACATGAGTACTGCTACCCACAGGAAAGACAGATGGGAGGAAAGACAGATGGAGAGGCTTAAAGGAAACACCGATGGGAGAAGGAGGTCATGGGTACTGCCAAGGCTCTTTCACCTGACTGTTAGCCTTTTAATGTTTATAGTACTGACTCTTCTATGAGTAAATAGGTAAGTGGGGAAAAGGATCCCAGAAGCCATGACGGACAGACGGCCCACAACCCAGGAGCCATGACACAGATACTCCACAACCCAGCCATGACAGACAGACGCCCCACAACCCATGAGCTAATAATCTTCAAGTAAATAAAAGCCATTCTGTTGGTTTTAATCAGTATTAGGAAGTTTGTCTAATGAGGAAACTAGATGACCTCACCTTCCTCAAATACATATAAAGAATTTAAAAAGTTATAAAAAGAAAAACTTTATTTATATATGTGTTGGGAGTCAGGCATGGCTGTACATGTCTGTAATCTCAGGACCTAGATGTCAGAGGCAGGAAGATCAGAAGTTCAATATCATCCTTGGCTACATATTAAGTTTGAGTCCAGGCTGGGCTAAATGAGAACTCAACTTAAAAAATAAGAAAATAAGAATACGCTGACATGCCAGTAACATAGCCCAGTGGTAGGGCATTTACCTAGTGTGCCCAATTCCCTTTGCTTTCCCAACACCATCAACAATTTAGAAGTAATGAAGCATGTCTGAGGTATTTGTCTTTAATAATCAGTGTAAGTGTGGCAAGGCAATAGGTGGGACTCATGAACTAGGATAAAGTACTCCACGACCCCTACTTTCTGAGTTACGAGATGCTTGGCCCTGACTGACTAGTGCAGATGTCAAGCAGCTGTGTTTTAAATAAGGGCATGTGAAAGACTAACATGGCTGAGTTTGGGGCTCAGCAGTTAAGTACTGCCTGCTCTTCCAGAGTGCTCAGGGTTCAATTCCCAGCACCCACATGGCAACTCACAACTGTCTGTAACTCCAGTTCCAGAGGATACTACATCTTCATGCAGACATAACATGTCTGCAGACATAACACGCAGACATGTAGGCGAAACACCAAGGCACATGAAATAAAAATACATAAATTGAATAAAATGAAATAAAATAATTTAAAAATCATGCCAAGTTCTTTGCCACTCCAGTTGCAGAGAACAACCACTTTTCCCTGTCAGACTTGTATTGGCTGCTCAAACATCACACCAAGTCCTAAAACACTTAGATGCTATCAGGGCTTCCTTCAAAGTGTCTCTCCTTATCACTTAGAAGATTCTGCTATCACCCAAGTTCAGCACAAAGGAAATAGATCTGTACACATTGCGATGGTTTAAAGCTCTAAAATGGTGCTCTCACTGAAAAGTCTACTGTGATGTGTCTCTTGCAGCCATTTCTCCTCGAATCTGAAGAAGGGTTTGAGAAGTTGGTAGACCAAAAACTAACCTTGAGGTCTTCCGGGTTTCGAGGTAAAGACTTCGGCTATTTCTTGGTTTCTGTAATGTTGAACCTGACGCTGGAGTGGGATTTCTCCATTGTCCATTTGCACTTTGACCAAAGGTTCTTATGTCACCTGAGCCAAGGAAACTGTCTGAGGAAGGGTTATCTAAAAGAAAATGAAAGTTTCCATAAGTTGAACAAATAACTCGATCTAGGTATTTTTATGATTGCAACCATGTTCCATCATTGCATTCCAAAGTAACGTAGCATACCACCATGCCTCTCACGGAAAAAGATCCCAGTCTCAACTGCCAATAAATCTGCAGCAAGGGGACTTCTACAAACTATAATCGATTCAGCCATACTAACCTGAAAAGTGATGAAGGAGCTGAATCCTGCCACAGCCATGTGCCTTATCATCAATGCATCAATGTGACTCCGTGGTGTCCACCAAAAGTCAACATTTTACCCCAACTATATCTTGCAAGCACTCCCAGGCCTGGGCCTGAAAGAAGGTAGGCCAGACCAGTAAGAAAGCAAGTGGAGGGCCAAGGAGATTGTAATTCAAATGAACAACAGTTATTGCTTAATAAGCAGCTGGTGTCACTTCCTTCTTGTAATTAACATGTTCCAGACTCAGAATCTCTCAAACTGCTGCTCACACTGGCTGGCTTATGGCAGGAATGACCCACTGTAGACCTCTGGTTCTAGTACGACCTTCAGTTTCTTAAAGCTACAATTATCACATATATCATCAATATTCCAGTGGTTGCTACTACAGACAGACTGAGGATTATTGATTATTTTAACTTTATGAACTCTAGAGTATAAGCTGGAATGACAGAAACCTCTTGAAGTTTCAGCTAGGGATAGAATAATTTCTTTGCCTTCTCTATCAGGAGGACCAGATAAGCTAAACAAGCTCCCACAAAATAACTTCAGACATTAGGCTACTGAATTCTATGGAGTATACATGAAAAAGTAAAAGTGATAATTGTCTATTCCCAGAATCTGTCTTATACTAACAATATTCTGCAGCTCTCCTTTCAAAGAACATTAACACAGGAATTTTCACAATAGTATGCATTTATATTTAAAGTATTTAGTGTGGGTATGGTGATACACACCTGTAATCCCAGGACTTGAGAAGCTGAGGCAGGACAATCACGAGCTTAAGGCTAGCTTTGGCTACATACAGTAAAATTGTCTCAACACATGCACATATATGCATGCATACACCTGTTTGTCTTTTAGTACTCTACTCAAAACAGCCTTCAAAAAGAAGGCTTCTAAAGTAAACCATGAAACAGAATTTGGGGTAAACATAAGAGGGAGAAGAGAAGAAGCAACCCAGAGTATTGTTAGTATCAAATGATTCACTAGTCAGTGTAGTAACTTAGGCTGACAAAGTAAGTAAATTCATTTTCAAAATGAATTAGAACTTTCTTCCACTATAGTAAATGTGTAGGCTTAACTCGTGAGTATTGTTACTCTAAGGATACATGAAGCTACTGTATCTAAGGATACAGGAGACTCAGTAAGAAACCCAGAAAACAATGCTTGCTAAATGCAAAGCTGTAACAGTAGAAATAACTGGCTTTCACATTGCTTGCTAAACGATCTAACTAAAAATGTATATTTGAGGAGGAAATCTGTTAAAAATACAAATTATCTTGAGAGATGTGAAATCTGAGACCCAGGGTAAGTTACAACAGCCTTCTGAGAGCACTAGATCTACAACAGCCTTCTGAGAGCACTAGATCTACAACAGCCTTCTGAGAGCACTAGATCTACAACAGCCTTCTGAGAGCACTAGATCGAGGCCTCAGTTTTACAGTGAGGGGAAAGCACTGGCTCAGTCACGTGGTTATATCCCCAGCCAATGACGTCACTGAGTAATCCTCTAATTGCTGGTGGGAGTAAGGGACTAATAAGAGGCTGCAAATCTTTTGTTATTAGTAAAATTTAACCTGCTATTTTGTCATCACTAAGAAATTAGAATTACAAAGCCAGAAACAAGGTAACTTATCATGTGCTTATACATGCATACAAAACTAGAATACCTGAAAATGTAATTGTGGTTATGTTCTAAGGATTTAATGACTGAGTGCTTTTCTCTACAATTTTTCTGCAGAAGCAGGCAGTACTTTTACGAACATAACAGTCTATTAAAAGCAACAGTGTGCTTCCACTATTTAGAGGCTCTGTGCTCACCTCCCCTCAAGCTCCTTCTAAAACATACAGATATCATTCACTGTGAAAGTAACCCATTATCTCTCCTCTTAACACTGGGGTTGATTAGTTACTAAAGTAACATAACACTAAATAAACTTAATCTGCTACATGTTAGCCTAATAACCTAATTTAACATATTTTCCAAAGATATTGATAAATGTAAAGCACTAGAAAATGCTTTTCATCTCAATCTACTTTTTTGTTGCTCTTTAGGATTAAAAGCACTTTAAACTTCTTCCACTGTGCTCTTCATAAGGCTGGCTATTAAAGGAAAGCGTTGCATTTATGCTTTGTAAACAATTCGGAAGTAACTTCCTTTCAATAGTTTAATTTTGAGCAGACTTGAGAAACACAGTTTTGCATGGTATTATTCAGGGAGATAGGTCCAGTAGATTCTACAATCTGGACTTTCCTATTTTCATTTCCTCTTGGAAGACAAATGTATGGCAGACCAGCAGCTGACCCCAGCAGTGCCCTGATTAGAAGACTATGGCAGGTACCAAGAGAGCCACATCTAGCCACATTAGCAAGGTGGGTTCAAGGTCCAAGCAGATGGTAGAGACAAAATTGTGCAGCATCTGTAATGAATTGGATGGGTATGGCAAAGGAAAAAGGCTCTACAGCACATGGTAAAAGTAGCTTTGCTTTTGTTTGGTGCTGGGGATCAAACCATGGGCCCTGTGTATGCATATTAGATGTAAAGTTCTGTTTGTAAAGTCGATGGCATGTCATAAACTTGTTTAATCAATAACTAGATGAAATCTGATAGATCAGTTTTCAACCTGTGGATTGGGATCCCTTTGGGTGTCAAAGGACACTTTCACAGGGGTGGTAATCAATTATTCCATGAATCAGATAGTTACAATTCATAACAGTAGCAAAAACAAAATAACAGTGAAAATAATCTTATAGTTGGTGGTTACCACATCATGAGGAACTGTATTAAAGGGCCATAGTGTTAGAAAGGTTGAGAAGCACTGAGCTAAACAGCCAGTTTGAATCCTGTTTCCAGCTGTAGACAGCACACAGAGAACGACCCTAATGACAGTGCAGCCCTCTCTCATCAGCACGTCATCATTCACTGCTATTTTTCTCATGTATACAAAACATTACAAAATATTCTTATTTTCTTAAAAAGGTCATAAATTCAAGTGGGAGATAAGCTTTAGTGAAAAACTTGGTATGATGATGAACACAGGAAAAGTGTAACTCTCAATGATCTGTAACTAATTAGAAAGACAAGAACCTGGTCAAACACGGCTACATTTAAGGACATGAGGATCTAGAGTGATCTCAAATAGATCTTTGTCAGTATTTAGGTTCAATCAAAATTAAAGAGAAAAACTGTATTATTAACTGTATTATTAAAGAGGTATTATTAACAACTAACAAAGGTGTAGTGGACTTAAGCCCGAGGAAACACAATGGTGACACAAACTAAGGCATTGGTCATTGTCCCAAATCACACAGCCTGGGGGTCCAACTGTACTTCAGAGTTATAGACTGGGGATTTCAGCCAGATAACCTGCTACTCTGTAGAACACTGGCCAGTATAATCTGGAGCAGCACTCTATAACAAACATTGGTACATGCAGCAAAACAATTATGCACTTATGTTTACAGGGTAAGTGAAGTCGAACATGAAGAGACCTCTCCATGTTGGTTCACATTGGTTTTAATATCAAATCTAAAAAACAGTTTTTTAGAGCTTTGTGGAGTTTGAAACTACACATAAGGGACTATGGCTGTGCATAACAATCCCACAGATTAGAAATTAATAGAAAACAATAAATATAAGAAAGAACTTGTGAACTTAAAGAAAACAAAAAATACAAACTTTAAGTTACAAAGATTTTATGTGTCAAATTATATAATGTGTATGAATATATAGGGAGATAAAGATTACAAGAGGCCACAAAGAATGGAGTTAAGTGATGTTTGGTTTTTACTCAAGGGGATTTAAGCCTAATTTTCTATACAACTGTTTATTATAAAGCAATCATTTAAAACACATTGGAATGATTTTATCCAATGATAAACTAGCATATCAGATAACAAGCAAATACAGCATGATTCAAATGGAAACATTAATGATTTGATTTTATTCATTCTGTAATCATCTTTTTTGTAGATTATGAACTATCATACCAGATTTCTTTGTTACCAAAAGGCCTTGTCAATAATGACTAAAGAGTTACTTTCTCGTTCTTTTACCATTGAAATTATTGACTCATACTATGCAGAGGCCACTGTCCATCCTGAGGGGAAATCTAGTGCCTAGGGGATAGTACCGCCCACCTAAATAATGAACACTTAAATATAACATATGTCTATAATAACATCATACTAACGTCTTTTTAGGGGAGGAGATCTCATCTTGGTGACAAAGAATCCTGAAGAAGCCAAATAATAATGATTATTATGTGCATATTTATCATAAGCTTATCCTTACAAAACAGTCTCATGTAGGCAGGTTCAACAGTATTCCTTTTACTCCCATATTTGTAGCAAAATGAGATTTTAATTAATGCTGAGTGAGAAGACCTGGAAGGTCACTGTAGTCTTCCTGAGTCATAATACTCAGAGACAAATGGACAGATTCTTAGTTTTCCAAGTCACAGGCAAAATACTGTCAGAAGTCTACACCATAGGAAGGGGTTAGATAAGGAGGCCAGCCACCCAGCGTAGGAGTCACTTGGAAAATGCTGACTTCTTCATGAATTACAGGTTGAATAGCAAAGTCCTTGAATACACAAGCATATGGCTGTGGCAGGCGCTACACAGAAACGTGTAGTTACATCCTGCCCTGAAGGAGAAACAGTCTTGGGCAGAAATAATTTTCAGGTTTAATTGTTTCAAGAACAGAAATAAGTTAGCTGTGTGGTTTAAATCAATACAAAACAAATATCCTTTGTATTACATGCACATAGCAAAACAGAAACAAAACCAAAGAAAAGCTATATTATTTTCTATCATGGACTCGTAGACAAGGAGAACAGATTCCAGAACAACTCTCCCACTCAAGGATTAGTATTTGATTGACATTATTTCCAAAATATTATAGTGACCAAATACATACACATAAACACCTTATTAAAATGATGTTTTAATGGAAAAATGTCATTTTACTTTTGACAATGCTTTCAACTTCTTTTCTGACAGTATAAGGAGGAAAGCCAGGGCTCTGAGCACGAGAACTAAGTGCTCTAGCACTGAGCCAGGTTCCAGTACCTGATGTTTTCACTTTTAGAGATGGTAAACACAAAATATCTGCTATGAGGAAATGTGAGGGGCATGCAATGACTGAATACAAGCAATGAGCCATACCTGAGTGATAATCTGGATTATAGGCTGCCCTTCTTGTAGAACATGTGAAAGCTCCGTCTAAAGTCCCCTGCCTGAAAGACAACATCTAAAAACAGAAGGTTGTTTTCTTAAATCATATTTTTGACAATTAAAGAGAATAAGTTTACATTAAGAAAAAAATCACTAAACAAAACTATGATAAACTTTGCAACTCAATATAAAATGTATTTATCTGTTATATTATAAATAAGGTGCATTGGGCTGGAGAGTTGGCTTAGCGGTTAAGAGCTCTGATTGTTCTTCCAGAGGTCCTGAGTTCAATTCCCAGCACCCACATGGTAGCTCACAACCATCTGCAATGGGATCCAACAGCCTCTTTGGTGTGTCTGAAGACAGCTATAGTGTTCTCATACATAAAATAAATAAATAAACCTTAAAAAAATAAAATAAAAAATAAATAAGCTGCATACTAACAAGAACAAAACAATTTGAGGAATTACTCGGCTTTAAGGGGAAAGCTGGAAAATACTGATTGCTTTACAGTGTAAAGGGTGCCCACTGGATGGTCTATCTGCATTTACTATATTCTATCAGACAATGAGTTATAAGAGGTCTTGGTTTTGCTTCTGAGTATTTCAGAGTAATTCTCGTGGGGAGTGCTGTTGCAGTCTTAGTTCAAGTGCAAGCTGTAAGCATCTCTGTGACACCTTATGACAGTGGGGGACAAGTGTCTGAATTGCTACAACAAATCCTCTCACTCAAACTACTAATGGTTTTTCTACTAAGAGTACTTTCTTTGCTTTAATTTAAAAAATTAATGTATTATTGCCCACCCATGGCATAAGCAAGGAGGTCAGAGGACAATTTGAAGGAGTCAGGTCTTTTTTTCCACCATGTGGGTCTCAGAGATCAAACCAAGGCCATCATGTTAGGCAGAAAGTCTTTATCAGTATATAAGTCAGCAAGGGATGCTTTTAACACATGGCTTTTGTTTCAGAAGTAGATGCTCAGAGTCTGCATCATCCCTGGCTCTCAAGCAATGCCAACACTGTGCTGCATTCGAGCCTTTACCAATTATATCACAGAAAGCTCAGAACGGCTGTTCATTGACTCCTGTCCCCAAAGCTATTCTTACTTAGTATTAACCTATGCTTAGTTTAAAAGAACAGAGATCTGTTTGTCAACAGTATAATATTCAGAGTAACAGTGAAGACCTTTCTAATATTATTCTTGCTGGGCAGTGGCAACACACATGCTTAATGTCAGTACTCGGGAGTCAGTGCCAAGTGGATCTCTGAATTCAAGGACAGCCTGGTCTACAGAGCTAGTTCTAAGGACAGCCAGGGCTACACAGAGAAACCCTGACTTGAAATATATATATATATATATATATTTTCATATATCATGTGTCTTAGGGTCTTACTGCTGTGAACAGACATCAAGACCAAGGTAAGTCTTATGATGACAACATATATTTGGGGCTGGCTTACAGGTTCAGAGGTTCAGTCCATTATCATCAAAGTGGGAGCATCTAGGCAGGCACGGTGCAGGAGGAGCTGAGAGTTCTAGGTCTTGATCTGAAGGCTGCTAGTGAAAGACTGACTTCCAGACAGCTAGGGTCTTAAAGCCCACACCCACAGTGACACACCTACTCCAACAGAGCTTTCTAATAGTGCCACTCCCTGGGCTGAGCAGATACAAACCACCACATTCCACTCCCTGGCTCCCATAGGCTTGTTCAAATATGAATTTATGGGGGGCCATAACTAAGCATAGCATAATGCAAAATACGTTTAGTCCAACTTCCAAAGTCCCCATAGTCTATAGCAGTCCCAACAATGTTAAAAGTCCAAAGTTCAGGGTCTCTTCAGTGATGCTGGTCTCTTCTTAATCACCACTAATTTCTTAGCTCCAGCTAACCAGCATTGATTGTGCCAGTAATCCCTTCTATTCTGGACTCTAAAGCCAGAGCCAGCTGAGTCCTGCTGCCTGCTGAGACTGGAACATGGCCTCCTTGTTCTATTACATTATCACCAGCTTTCTGTTTTCCAACTCCTTCACTGCCTAAGCTTGTTGTCCTGGAACATGCTTCATAGAGTGACTTTGAACTCAGAGATCTGCATACCTGTCTCCTAAACACTGGGATTAAAGTTGTGGTCCACCAAGGCTAGATTTAAGTTTTTCTTTACCTATTACTTGCTCTAGTCTAGGCTGGGCTTGAACTCAGAGATCCGCTTGCCTTTGCCTCCTGGGATTAAAGGCTTGTACTACCATGCCCGGACCTAAATTTATCTTGTTCCAAGGCCACTACTCCCTTAATTCAATTTAATCTTTGACGGAAGGATTCAACTCCATTCCACTTCCTGGTGTCCTTTTAATACTCAAACTATGTATTTTGTATTTTCCCTTTCTCAGTTTGCTACATTTGTTCAAAATGCTCTTCGTCAGACTTAACCAAAGAACAAAGTGTCTGTTAGGCTTTTCTGAGACTTCCTTTGTCAATGCAATTAATCTGAGTCGCTTCACCTTAGTCTCAGGCAGATTCTTTGGACAATGGCAAAAGGCAGCCACCTTCTTCATCAAAACATCACAAGAACAGTCTCTTGGCCACTTAGTAAAGTTCTTCTCCACGGAAACCTCTTGGGCCAGCAGGCCTACACAGTTCAAAAGACCCTGAGCACCACTGTCTGCCAGACTCCTACTAGGTTGGCCCATTAAGCTTCACTTAAAGCATTCAATGGCTTGCCAAATCCAAAGTCCCCAAATCCACATTCTTCCAAATAGAAGCACAGTCAGGCCTATCGCAGCAATACCCCAGTTCCTGGTACCAATTTCTGTCTTAGTTAGGGTTTTACTGCTGTGAACAAACACCATGACCAAGGTAAGTCTTATAAGGACAACGTATATTTGGGCAGGTTCAGAGGTTCAGTCTATTATCATTAAGGTGGGCACATGGCAGCATCTAGGCAGGCATCGTACAGGAGGGAGCTGAGAGTTCTACATTTTCATCTGAAGGCTGCTAGAAGACTGACTTCCAGGCAGCTAGGGTCTTAAAGCCCACACCCACAGTGACACACTGACTCCAACAGGGCCATACCTCCTAATGGTGCCACTGCCTGGGCCGAACATAGAGAAACCATCACACCACATTTTGTCTTAACTTTCTTAATTCAAGCAGAAACCCAACACTAAAATTATTAATTGTAAAAATTTCACATGCTTGGAGTTTTTAGTGTGGTATTCAAACTGTATCAGGTGAATATTTATAATGAGGAAAACAATTAGTTACTTAAAGGACAAGAATGATTCTAACCTGCTGGTCAGAAAGCGAAAGCTGGTCCTCTGGAAAGCTCGACTGTGGCAGTAGGTGGGTTCTGAAGGTGGAGCTGTGGTTCACTAAGGTCACCTCCCCAGCGTCCATCTTCACCCCGTCAGCTGTGTCATCTAGGGGAAGAGTCAGATTAGAGCAAGACACAGTCCTTCAACAACATTTTCCTATGAGACAATCTTTTCGCATAAACAATTGTTCTCAACGAAGAATGATACAGACATATAAAATTGTTCCTTCATAGCACGTGAAGACACTGGTCCATTCAGAATTGACTGAGATCATCTAACAAGCAGCTCAAAACCTACACAAGAATAAAAAACCAACCTGATTTATAGTTTGTTTTTAAAATAATGAAATTTCCCCCAAAGAGAACTTTTAATGTCTTAAGTACAAGAAATTTAATATTTAAAAAAAAAAAAAGGATGTTGAGTACACAGGCATGCTCTAGAGGAGGAAGAGGCAGCTACTGGAAAGGTAAAGGTAGAATTCTGGTCATCTGACCCATGAGTTTGGAATCAGCACAGATAACATGGAAGCCTATTACTTAAAGAAGGGAAGGAGAGGGTTACACCACCAAGCAGGAACACAATCTTAAAAGCAGAAAACTTTGGTTTATTTTCTATCTTAACACAAAAAAAAGTGCTTTCAAGTTTAACCCAGGAGTTGGGGAGATGGCTCAATGGGTACGAGTGCTTCTTGTACAAGGACAAGAAGCTCAGTCTGCATCCCTGGCACCCACATGAAAGACTGAACCTGGCTGTGTTTGCCTGTAACCCCAGCATGAGGAGTAGAGACAGGCAGATCCTGGGAGTCTGCTGACCAGACTGCTAACCTGGCAAAAACAGTAAGCTTCCAATTCAGTGGAAGTCCCTGTCTTAAAGAAATAAGGTAGACAGGATATTCAAAATCTTCTTTGGGCCTGTACACACATTCCCACAGGCAAGTATACTTGCACATGTGTATGCACCCTCTCCCCAAATACCAACCATAATTTAAAAACAAAAACAAAGAAAACCTTAATTCATTGGATCTTTTTTCAGTAAAACTGTAAGAATTTATTTGTATTGCTCTTAGAGTCCTTTCAGTGACTATACTACCATGGCAGACTCTTACTTTAGAAACATTTTACCGTAATGCAGAGTTAAGAGAACTCAAGTGACTCACACTGACGACAGCACTGAGAAAAGGGGAAGACATGAGGAGGAAAGGGAGAGAGTGCATCACGGTGGCGCAGCAGGGTGAGGTGTAAACAGTAGACAAAAGGCTAAGGGCAACTGAAAAGAACCATGGACAGCAGTCTTCCTGTTTAGCCATACAATTTACTCCTAAACTGGCTGCTATTCCTGCCTCTACACTGCTCCTTTACAGATACACACCCCCACCCCTGTGAATCAAACAGTGGGAAATGTTCCAATTGTAAAGTTTTATTATCACTAGCTACAGAAACAAAACACTACCTTACTCAAATTATCTATCGTACAGGAGGCAGTGCGACCCAGTACTAAAGAACAGAGAGCTGAGCTCTGCTGCATAGAGGATATGACTCCCAGCAGGTTTCCTAACCTGTATCTCACTTTCCCTGTTGGTACAATACTGTGGATTGTGTATATTTTGTACATACTAGGTATTTTTGGAAGATGTCTGAAACAATAAAATGAATATACATACACATACATATATATGTATATATCATATCTATTACTTAGAACAGATACATAATAAGCAAAACAAGTACTGCCAGTGTGCTTTTGTTTTTTTTATACAATGAATAAGAAAATGATCTTAAATAATTTTGCAAATAAGGTATTAACCAAAGTAAAATAATACTGAGTATACAGGAATATTTAATTAGGACTAAGATCTTATAATATTATTTCTATGCACAAAGACACAAACAGGACAAAAACTGGGCATACATTCTTTCTCTTCACCTAACTGTGTAAAAGGATGGAGTGACTAATTTAGTCTTACCCATTTCAGGTCTTTTCACATCACTGACTTTAGTAAAGACACAAAATCCTATAAAAGAAGACACAAAACATAAATATTACACAGTGAGCATCTAGTTCAAGTATTCTATAACAGGGACAGAAGTGATGTTTATGTCCTTAGTGGAGGAAAATGGTGAAGGCTACTGACTTGTTTAGAAAGTTAAAAAATCAAACTGACCTGAGGTACTTCCAAACACTGCTGCAAACTATACTGGACTCAATGGCAGCTGCAGGTAACCCAGAGAATCACAGATCATCAAAGCAAGAATCAAGTAGAGTAAGCCAACCCACAGGAGACTCAATCAAGTGCATATAAATCACAGTGACTTCGATGAAATCACAGCTAGGAATTCTCCCCAATCCACGAAGTTTTCTATTACCTCATCCTAAATCATTTTTTCTAAGCAAGTGACCCCAAGATTTCTCTTCCATAAACTTTATACAGTTGACAAACAAAATCCCACCAATTTATTAAGTATAAATCACAGAACATTCTCAGTTGTACAAAGCACTCCCCCACCCAACATTATCCAGCAACCTGCTGGAAAGGGCTGGAATACAGCTCCCTTGTATAGCATGTACAAGGTCCTTTATTCAATCAATCCTTAGTGCCAAAGCAAGCAACCAAACCAAATCAAACCTGCTTAAACCAAGGCTTTATCGATTTATCTGCATACAAGTTCCCCTCATGTAGGATATATGTTCCAAGGTTTCCAGTACATGTCTGAAACTACAAGTATGCTGAATTATACACACAGGCACATTTCCTATACATACATACATACATATAAATATGTATATGTAACGGCCCATTCTGCTGCTCCGGTCCACAGGTCAGGGCCTAGCAAGAGATAGAGTGGGGACGGAGACGAGAGGAATGGAGACAGAGTCAGCTGCTCTGGTCTCTCCTCAAGTCTCGCCTTGAGTCTCTCAAGTGCTGGGATTAAAGGTGTGTGCCACCACTGCCTGGCCTTGATTGAAAGGAAATCATGGGTATATCAAGATAATTATCAGAGTGTGCTCAGCTGTTGTGGGCTGTTGAAAACAAGTCTCTTGTCAGGGTATATGGCTCAAGATGGCTGCAAAGATGATAGCCGCTTTCAGCTCAGAGTCGGCTCCCAACATGTATATTTATGAAAGTCTAATTTGTAAATTAGAACAAGAGATTAACAACACTAGTAAAAACAGAATGTCTTAGTTAGGGTCTTACTGCTGTGAACAGACATCAAGACCAAGGTAAGTCTTATGATGACAACATATATTTGGGGCTGGCTTACAGGTTCAGAGGTTCAGTCCACTATCATCAAAGTGGGAGCATCTAGGCAGGCACGGTGCAGGGGGAGCTGAGAGTTCTAGGTCTTGATCTGAAGGCTGCTAGTGAAAGACTGACTTCCAGACAGCTAGGGTCTTAAAGCCCACACCCACAGTGACACACCTACTCCAACAGAGCTTTCTAATAGTGCCACTCCCTGGGCTGAGCAGATACAAACCACCACATTCCACTCCCTGGCTCCCATAGGCTTATTCAAACATGAATCTATGGGGGGCCATAACTAAGCATAGCATAATGCAAAATACGTTTAGTCCAACTTCCAAAGTCCCCATAGTCTATAGCAGTCCCAACAATGTTAAAAGTCCAAAGTTCAGGGTCTCTTCTGAGATTCATCCAATGACTTTACTTTAATCCCCAAAGCAAGACCAAAAACCAGCTGAGTGAACCCTAAACTCTGCAACTCCATGTCCAGTGTCAAAGCAGTCTTCAGATCTCCAACTCCTTTCCCATCTTTGTTGACTGCAACAAACTTCTTTCTCCTGGGCTGGTTCCCCTTCCTGTTAACAGCTTTCCTCAGTAGATAATCCTACAGCTCTGGCATCTCAAATATCTTGGGGTCTCCAAGGCAACTTCAATGTAACAGCTTCTTGTTTGAATGTCTGGAATCCACATATGATCTTCTGGGCTTCTCCAAAGGGTTGACATCACTTCTCCAGCTCTGCCCTCTGTAGCACTCTAAGCTCAGGCTGATCCACTCCACTGTCGCTGCTGTTCTTGGTGGTCGTCCCATGGTACTGGCATCTCCAAAACACTGCTGTCTTACGCTCTAACTCTCAACTCTTTTGCATGACCCTTTCAGTCCTGGGCAGTCAACTACAACTGAGGCTTCATCTATACCAGTGGTCTTCCATGGCCTCTCACAGTACCAAGCCTCAGCTGCTCTTCATGACCCCTTCATGCCTCCAAAACCACCTGGGCGACTCTTACACATTACCAAGTACAGCTGCAGCATGAGGTGCAACCTTGGCTATCTCTGGAACATGGCTTCTTTGTGCTCTCAGAAAACACTTCCCAGAAGATTTCACCTCAGTGATGCTGGTTTCTTCTTAATCACCACTCATTTCTTAGCTCCAGCTAACCATCTAATTGTACCAGTAATCCCTTCTATTCTGGACTCTAAGGCCAGAGCCACATGGCCCAAGCTGCAGAGTTCTGCTGCTTGCAGGAGCTGGAACATGATGGATTACATTATCACAAGATTTCTGTTTTCCAACTCCTTCACTGTCTAAGCTTGGCTGTCCTGGATCTTGCTCTGTAGGTTGACCTTGAACTCAGATCTGCATGCCTATCTCCTGGGATTAAAAAAGTGTGTGCCTAGAATTTTTCATTTACTTTCTAAACAAACTTGATGTAACAGAAACTGGAGAAACTGAATTTCCCCAGAGAAGGGTTGGGAGTAGTCAAAACTCTACTTACAACGACTTAATTGGCATAACCGTGGACACCCACTTTTATCAACCTAATCAAATCCACAGCCATTCTGAATCCTCAAAGTATTCAAGAAGACCATGTGATGCCAACAGACATTCTTAATAGTCACAAGAATAAGAGTGAGCAGAGTGGGGCTGGAGAGATGGCTCAGGAGTTAAGAGCACTGAGCATTGTCTGCTCTTCCAGACGTCCTGAGTTCAATTCCCAGCAACCACATGGTGGCTCACAACCACCTGTAATGGGATCTGATGTCCTCTTCTGGTGTGTCTGAAGACAGCTACAGTGTACTCACATACAATAAAATAAATAAATCTTAGAGAAAAAAAAAAAGAGAGAAACTCTGTCTTGAAAAAAAAAGTACTTTAAAAATAAATAAATAAATCTTAAAAAAAAAAAAAAAAAGAGTGAGCAGAGTAACCAGCCTTGTCAAGAAGGATCCCCAAAGGTTTAAGCCTTAGATTAAGGACCAAATACATTTCTAAGCTTGTATCTAGAATTTCTCCAAGCTATTCTTCCCCTTTCTTCCTTAATGGGGTAGAATTTTTTTTTTTGACTTCTTTATGTGTCTGAGTATTCTGACCAAACGTGTGTGTGTGTGTGTGTGTGTGTGTGTGTGTGTGTGCGCGCGCACCATGTGCACCTGCCTAGTGCTTGTGAAGGTTTAAAGAGGGCTTCAGAGTCCCTGGCACTGAATTAACTGAGAATAATCCCACCTCATTTCTTTTTCATTTTAGAGACGAGAAGGAGGAAACAAGCTAGAAATTCAATAATTCAAAATGCTAACTGACTTGCAAAAATCACACTGATGGGGGCAAAAGGAAGGACCCAGGAGTCCCTCAGCAAGTGCACACTCAAACTTAGCACAGCTTCACGTCCCTCAAACATCTTCATTCAAAGGTTCACCTGGGCAATTGAAAAATAACCTTTCCAACTAGCTTTGAGTGATCTATCCTGGCTCATATATGTAAATAATCAAAGCTTCATACTTATACCTTTTTACAAATACATCTTGCTTCTAGTACCTTCTTTGGCAATTATGTTGGAAGAAGGGATTTTTAAAACAACAACAAAATCAAGATTCTAAATGAGTCCCAAATAAGGAGCCTTAGATGTCATCAAATTCGAGCACGGACGATAGACTTTGTTTGTTTGTTTTTTGTTTTTTCGAGACAGGGTTTCTCTGTGTAGCCCTGGCTGTCCTGGAACTCACTCTGTAGACCAGGCTGTCCTCGAACTCAGAAATCCGCCTGCCTCTGCCTCCCAAGTGCTGGGATTAAAAGTTTGTGCCACCACTGCCCGGCTTTTTTTTTTTTTTTTTTTTTTTTTTTAAGATTTATTTATTTATTTTATGTATTGAGTACACTGTAGCTGTCTTCAGACAGACCAGAAGAGGGCAACAGACTCCATTACAGATGGCTGTGAGCCACCACGTGTTTGCTGGGAATTGAACTCAGGACCTCTGGAAAAGCAGTCAGTGCTCTTAACCACTGAGCCATCTCTCCAGCCCGACAGTTTTTTATCTTAAGACAATCTTTCTTGCTGGGTGATGGTAGAGTCACACATCTTTAATCCTAGCATGTGGGAGGCAAAGGTAGGAGGGTCTCTTGTGAGTTTGAGGTCAGCCTGTTCTACAGAGTGAGTTTCAGGATGACCAAGGTTACACAGAGAAACCCTGTCTCAAAAAAAAAAAAAAAAACAACACACACACATATATCATTTTAATAATTCACAGAATGAAGCTAAGCAGCTACTTATTAATGTGAATTAAGTTAGCAGCTGAACACCAAGTGAAAGGAAAATCTGGGGGAGACGTAAGCATGTGAATAACCCTACTCTGTGTTTTGGAAAACAATTACAGCTATGACACAGTTTACACTTCCTCATCATCTGTCCAGGTCCCCAACCATAGTATTTTCATGTGTACTCTCTCCCCCAGAAAGAGTAAAATTAATACGTTAAGCACCTTAGTATTTTACACCTTTAAACAGCAGTTAACTTCTTACACACATACACTAAGTGTGGGGTTCTGGAATATAAATAGAAGTTTTCAGGCTAGGCGAAGAAGCCAGATCTAGTCACACAGACAGCAAAACTAGTATGACTGGTAGGGGAAAGAAAAGCCAGTGGAAGAAAAAAATTACATCACCTTAGCCACAAGTGGTAGAACCTGTTTGTATCCTCATCCACTCCTCCTCCAGACTTAATTCATCTGATGAATGATAGGCTACCCACTTTTGCAGGTTGGATAATTAACTGAAATCAGGGAATGAAACTCTTTCTAAGGGACTGGGGGACAGGCAGTCGAACTGGAGGGTTCAGGTTATTATTACAGGTGTCACTGTAACCTCAAAGGCAGTAATCCACATTTCAGCAAGAGTCCTAAATAAAAATGACCTTTATGAAGAATACTTATACATGTTCTACTTCATCCAGAATTTCCTATTACAACGAAAAATCCTACAGCAAATAGTTGATAGACTATAAAAGGACTATACACATTTTTACAAGAATCACCACCACTCCAAATACAATAAGTATGTCACATGAACTAAGAAATTTTAACAAGTGTGACTTAAAAGTGATAAAGGAGCAAGTTATTGCCAACAAGATAACAGAAAAACTGTAGAGGTACTGATAAACCAGAAATCACCAAGCTCAAGACAAGGGAAACCCAGCACATAGCCAGAAAGATCACGTTAGGGTATACGAAGAAAAAGTTTAAGGCAATTACCAAGAGGCGATGAGCCAGGTAAGAAAACTGTGGCAGTTAAGGGGGTTTTCATAACCTGTGCAGAAGGGTCCAGACGTTTCTCTCTGGTGGTGGCTCTAGCGATATCACATCCCAGGGAAATACCACAGGATAAAAGAGTTGGAGAATTGTTTACGTGGGACACAGTAGCCGAGAAGTAGCATTCAGGTTTCAAAGAAGAAGAGAGGTGAAGCAGGTGGGAGCGAAAGCTGAACTTCCTCGTTGAAAACAGCTCTCCCTCCAGAGAACCCTGCTCTGGCGGGAAACTCCCGGAATCCCAACCGGCCTTTTCTCTTTGGAAAAGTAGAGTTGGGCGCAGAGAAGGCCCTGCTGTGACCGCAGGGAGATGGGCTCTTCGGGGGTCAGGAGACGGAGGCCTGAAAGGGCGGCCTCAGTAAGCCCAACTACCAGACCCGGGCCAGACAGCCGCCACCGGACAGCAGGGGGGAATGGAGGTGGTCCCAAGGGGCGGGGTGGAAGAAAGGGCACGGTCCCCACCGCGGTCCTCTCTTCCGCTCAGCCCAGCGGAGGCCAGCGGGCCCGGTCCGACACAGCCTCCCGGCCCAGTCTCCCTCCATCCTCACCCCTCCCCCAGTTTCCCGCCGCCACTCACCGAACCGGAACCGGCTGCTAGGCAAAGGGGTTTCCGGCCGGGCGCGGACCGCAAAGCCCGGGAACCTCCGTGAACCGGAACCGTCTTTACAGTACCGGAAGACCGTTTGGCGGGCGCAGAGGAGGAAAAGGGGTGGGGCAAGAGGTCAAAGAGCGAGCTACGGGCTCGTGGAACGCCTGCGCGAGGTGGCGAGGCCTGAGAAGCGGAGGGAGCGTTTGACTCTAGTCGCACTCTCCCTGTCACCCTGTCAGACTGGGGTTTTTCTCTTCGTCGCACTTGGAGTACTGTTAGTGCGCCTGCCGTCCTTTCGTTTTTTCTGTCCCTCGGCTCCTTGACCCCGCTGTCTTCTGGTTCCGTTCGTTGACTGTTTTTTGGCTTACACGCATGTTTCCATGGCAGCTGTTCGCCGTGGCCCTAGATGTTTGGACACCTGCGCCTTCCCTGACAAATGAGGATTTGAGATTTAAATTGATTTCTAACTATATCTTCTGAAAATTAGTGTGCATCTTGTCCTGCTTGATTGATCACAGGAAGTGGGGTTAGAGGAAAGAGCAGACTAAGAGAAACTTTGGGAAACTCTTAACAACATGCCGGACCATATATATACTGGAATAATTTAAAACAGTGATCTCTAATGGGGTTCATCAGAGGTCTTAAACATGTAGTCAATGCCAGACATTTTAAGACAGAATAATAGAGGAAAAATCAGCTTGCTGATTCAAATTATTTACTGCCCTTCTTAATTTAGTACGCATCTAGCCCAGACCCTATTTAGAAGCTTTGGAAAGGTATGTCAGAATGTCAGAATAGTATTCTAGATCCAGTTGACTGCCTGTCTGAATGCAGTCTTGAAGTAGGGAAAGCCTCTGGAATCTACCAGCCTTTTCCATACTCTAAGCATAAGGAAGTAAACTTGTTAGTTCAGGGGATCCTGACTCGTTATGTATATAAAAGATTATTCATATCATAACCTTATATGTTGACATTATTATATGGCCAAGTCCTAAAACCAAGTATACCTAGACCATGTCGACCTTTGACACTTTAAATAGTCTATGGATGTATTTATTTGGATTAAACTCTCTTTATTTCTAGGAAATAGCCATGCATAATGACGAATTTCATCTGAGATTTTTCATGTGCGTGTTTGAGTCTCGACGAGTAGTCAGGACTACTCAGAGAACAGGTACCATTGACTGTGTTATAATGACAAGGGATGAGTTCTCTCAAAGCTACAGGATGAAAGCTTCTGGCATCATTATAGACTTAGGGATCAGCAGACTTGTTTATATTCCTAGTTGGAAAAAATATTTGTCGCCACGTTGTGTGTTTTCTTTGTACAAGTATAAAGAAGATGCTATCCTTGTCCCAGACAAATAAGAAAGACTTGGGGGCTGAGAACAAGAAATATGGAACGTGGGATCGGTGTTGATTTCTATTTAATTTATAGATTATTCTAATTTATCTGGGCTCACTTGTGGGAGTCCTGGTTGTTACTCAGTGGGCACCCCCAAACATGTAAGTCAGGCCCTGAAGAAAACTTCCCTCTACTCTTTTCTAACCGGTAGTGATGGGCTCTGCTTTGCTTCTGTTTTTACTAAAGGAATAGAATCTTTTGGAGGTAGTAAACTAGTTACTGAGGACAATCACTGTTTCTCTTCATCACTGTATTTATGCTAAAGAAGTTTAGAATAGCTAAGGCTCTCAGGGAAAGTAAAAGAGTAAAGGAGCACCCCCTCCCTGGTTCCCACTCTGAGGGTGACCTAGTCATTGTCTCGCTTCCCAGCGGGGGAAGCTTCAACTCCCAACACCATACCGAAGCTACAGTCAGAGGCAGATTCCTTGAAGAAACTAGAAAGTTTGGATGATGCAGACACCGAGGGACATATTCTTGAAACCGGTGAGGCGTGTGAGTAAACAGTGGGGACAGTGGGGATCGGCGGGGAAGGAAGCGTCAAAGAGCAAGAGGTTTGTTCACAGCATTCTGATTACTGTAGGCCAAGGTTTACACATGAGACACAAAGGAGAAAATGTGTATGGGGAAAGGGAGAGACGGGGGGGGGGGGAGGGGCTGTAGGGGGGAAGAATAGTTCTTTTGTATGAACAATACTTGATTCCATTTACTCAATATTTATATTTGTTTTCTGTTGCTGTAACAAAATAACCCAATGCAGAGTAATGTATAGAATGAAATTTTATTCACAGTTTAGGAAACTGGAAGCCCAAGCATAGGCAGCTCCTTTCGTTTGGCCTCTGCTTAGGATTCCCTTGGTTGAACCACAGCACAGCAAGAATATTAGCAAGAAGGAGGGACCAAATGGTGAAACAGCAAGCCAGGTGTCGGGGAGGAGCCAGTCTATTTCATAACAGCCTTCTTTAACAAGAACTAACTGGGGTCCACGGGACCTCATTAACCCCTGCCTAGGCCGTTACCTCCCACCAGACTCCACGCTCAAGGTCTCACCTGTTCCCAACAGTGCTGCCCTGAATGCCCTGCTTTCAACACAAGACATTTTGAAAGACACACACACATGGTTTCGGAGCCATAGCCATGCTAACTCGCTTTCCTCCCTCGTTACTCTAAGCTATTTCAGTCTGGCTTCTGTATTGTTAGTAAACTTATATAGAAAAATTCGAAACTCCCACCAATGGATTAAATTAAAGCATTATCATGTTACAAGATTATTCCAAAGACTAGAAAATTTACCCTTGGAAAAATTTAATAACAGGTTCCTCTTGTATAATTTAATAATGGTTCAACTCACCAATACTTTAAACTTTAGAAACACATCTATATGTCTCTTCTCAACTTAAATGCATCGGTGTTGGAGCCAGTTCACTAACAGTACTTCTATAGTTCCCACTGTGTGCCAGTGACATAGTAGAAATAATATATAAATAATATAAATATATATATACACATACATACACACATATATATGTATATATATACACATATATATGTGTGTATACACACACACACACACACACAC
>NW_021620648.1:59440-92037 GCF_004785775.1 Grammomys surdaster | reverse complement strand
ATATATATATCATGCTGTGTTGTGCCATTGCTGTGACAAAATGCTCACACCAAACAGCTTAAGGGAAGAAAGGTTAATTCTACTCACAGCTTCGGGCATTTCAGTCCGTTCTGCTGGGGAGTGTGTGGAGAGAGCAGCTCGCATCCTGAAGGTTAAGAGGGAAGCCTGTGCTTCTGAACTCCCTCCGGCTTTCCCCCCTCTTACTCTACTCTGAATTCCAGCCCATTTGATAGTGCCAGCAACACACAGGACAAGCTTCTCCTTCTTAGTTAACACTCTCTGCAAGTTCCCTCATCGACATATGCAGAGGTTTTACCAATTGCCTGTTTTTATACCTGTAGGGGTGATATTTAGAAAATGCGCCTGGTCCAACTTGTTCCCGGGCAGCCACCATGTTCCCGCTGCTCCTCGGCTCTGACTGGGGCTACAGCTAGCTAGATGTGCAGGTCCTGGCACCTATGAGACAGCAGCATGGGGGATGGCTCTGCCAATCCCCCACGCTGCATCCACAAAGCTCAGCCGAACCCCAGACAATGTCTGCCATCCTCGCAGTACCTGGTAGAAATGAGACTCTTAAAGCTTAATGATCATCTAAAGGATTTATATATTTAGAAATGCTCAGTCAACAAGATACACACAAAGTTGTTACCCAATATCAAACCTTTTGCTAGAAGTTGCTACCCAGGACAGCTTTCAACCTATCTGTGGTTCTCCATGGCTGCTAGCCTCCTGCTTCTACCTCCCCTTCCTCTTTTTCTCCCCTCCCCTCCCTCTTTTTCTCCCCTCCCCTTCCTCTCTTTCTCTCCCAGCTCCACCTCCTCTTCTACTGCCTAATCACTGAGCTCCACTGCAAATAGAATGTAGCAGAATAAGTATCCTGCTACATATACCCAATCCAATCAACCTGCCAGTCAAGAGCTTTTAAATTGTATTTTCAAGTTAGAATACAAAATAACACATTTCATCATGACATTTGTGCTCATCAAGACTGACCCCTGCAGTATATGTGTATGTGTAAGTTTGTAGACAGATAGGGATACATATGATGTCATTATGTTAATAGTTAGTTCAGCTTCCATGTATCTCCCAAAGAAATTCAGAGCTAAAAAGTTTTCCTTGGGAAGTTCAAAATTGCGGTCTAGAGAGATGGCTCATCAGTTAAGAGCACTGGCTGCTTTTCCAAAGGGTCCGGTTTGATTCCCAGCATCCACAGTCCACATGGTAGCTCACAACAGCCTGTATCAGCAGTCATCTAGAGACCTTGCGTCCTCTCCTGGCCTCCATGTGCAGTTCATATACATGATTCACACATACGTGAAGGCCAAACACCCAGACACATAAAACTAAAATACAATTTTAAGTAGAAGTTAACAATTGCAGTAACTACTCCTGGACCTATGCAATAGATGACAATATTTACCCATACCTTTTGAGAACATGCTTTCTGACCTCATTGTATTAGACTCGATAAGAGATGAGAAGATGGTTTCCCTATTTCTCAGGAGCCTCCATTCAAGGAGAAGCAGTCTATGAGATGGCATATAAGTTGAGAGACTGGTGATGCTGTCTCACCATATGGAATTTCTAAAGATCTCATAGAGATGTGGCAATGAGTGGTGCCAGGTGAGGCTCAGGCTCTCGGGATAGGTCTGGCTTGGAGACCTATTATAACACTTGATGTCAAACCTCATGCTCAAAACTCATAACTAATGAGAAAATGGTTTATACTCAAAGAACATTAACTTACTCAAATACTTGGGCCACCCATTTGGCCACTGTGGGTGTTCCTTTTATCTGGTGCAGAGTTAGCAGCTGGCACCAAGGAACAGCCCAGCTGGCAGGCTGTTCTACCACTGAGTACGTTCAGGTCGTCTCCTAGACAACCTTGTCTTTGCCGCTTTCCTTTCTCATTGCTCTATACCTTGTACTGACCTCAGACTCCCTTTGCCCTGATGACTAGTGTGAACCTTCTTCTGTGGTCTGCACTCTCCATTATCCCAGGGACAGAATCGTGATGTTCAGCGTCTGCGTTTGAACCTCAAGGCCTCCAGTAAGAGCCACTCCTAATCTTTTCAGCTTTCCTCCCAGAGAAAGGAAATCAAGGATCTTTCAGCCTCCGCAGGACTGCCACGCTTTCTTTCATGATTGCTGCCATCTTCCATTTTATTCTTTCTTCTGTCTGTCTATCTATCTATCTATCTATCTATCATCCATTTTTATTTTTCTCTTCCTACCAAGAAAGTTTGTTGATATTACAATTCATAACAGTAGCAAAAGTACATGAAGTAGCAGCAAAAATAATGTTATGGTTGGGGGTCAGCACAACACGAAGAGCTGTATTAAAGGGTTGCACAGGATTCAGCATTGGAAATAGAAGTAAACAAAACATGCATCTCCTTCATGAAGTTTTAGTCTTGTGGCAAAGCAGTTATCAAACAAGGTTACAAAATAGCATAGTGTGAGTCCAGGGAAGGAAAACAACACACAAGCAGCATGTCAGACAGGGCACTGAACTCGGGAAGGCTAGAGGGAGGACTGCATTAGCCAGGCAGTGAAAAAATAAGGTTAAATTCTGGTTTTCCTTTCCAGCCCTGTGTCCAGGCTGACAACTCTGAGACTTGTTATTTATTATTGAATATCTAGGCCACCAGCTTTGGCTCATACCTGGAGTAGCTAGTAACTTTTTAAACTCATTCAAACTACTCTATGTCTACCACTTGGTAGTTACCTCTCCTCAGTCCCGGCCTGCTTCTTCCTTGTCTCCTCAGCAGCTCCCTGCAGCCATTCATCCGCTCCTTTGCATCTATCTGTAGTCTCCTCTCGGTACTCTTGACTCGCTTTTATACTCTCACTATTTCCCAGAATCCCTTCTCTTCCTGCCAGTGTCCTACCTCCTAGTTCCTGCCTCAGCTCATTGCCCATCAGCTTTTTTATTGACAAGTGATGCTTATAAGAGAGTCTACGAGGCAGAGCAGAGAGAATCATTTCCCAGAAAGAACAGGTGGCTCTGATCTGGGAGGAGATTGGCTCACTGGAAAGGTAGTGTGATCCAGTAAGACCCGCCTGAGTGCCAGGGAGACTGCCCAAAGGTATTATGAGAACAAGACCACGCAGTACTGTCTCAGTTCTGAAAATACTTCTTCATTATGGGAAACCAACAGTGACAGGATCATATTAAAAACAAGAACAAAGCCGGGTGGTGGTGATGCACGCCTTTAATCCCAGCACTTGGGAGGCAGAGGCAGGCGGATTTCTGAGTTTGAGAGTTCGAGGCTAGCCTGGTCTACAGAGTGAGTTCCAGGACAGCCAGGGCTACACAGAGAAACCCTGTCTCAAAAAACCACCCCCCCCCAAAAAAAAACAAGAACAAAACCCAAAACATCTAACCACAAATCATTTCCTTCACAGATACAGGGTTAGCGCAGTGTTGTTTTATGATAGAGGTCAAACCCAGGACTTTGAGCATGCAAGGCAAGCTCTTCCATTGATCTACATCCCCAGCCCTCATATTTGCTTCTTAAAATGATCTTTCAATCTCTCGGGTAGAAGATAGGTTAGAACAGTGGTTTTCTTTTTTTTTTTTTTTTTTTTGGTTTTTCGAGACAGGGTTTCTCTGTGTTGCCCTGGCTGTCCTGGAACTCACTCTGTAGACCAGGCTGGCCTCGAACTCAGAGATCCGCCTGCCTCTGCCTCCCAAGTGCTGGGATTAAAGGCGTGCGCCACCACCGCCCGGCTTAGAACAGTGGTTTTCAACCTGTGGATATCGGTCCCTTTAGGGGGTGGGGATCAAAGGGCTTTTTACAGGGGTCACATATCAGATATTTACATTATGATTCATAACAGTAGCAAAAGTACAGTTGTAAAGTATCATTGGAAATAATTTATGGTTGGAGGTCAGTACAACATGAGGAACTGTATTAAGGGGTCACAGCATTAGGAAGATTGGGAAGCACTGATTTAGAGGGAAGCAAAAGTAGAGTCGTTGTCTCAGGTGCTGCCTCTGCCTTGCTTTGCTCTTTGCATACAGGGTATCAAGGAGAAGTGATGTCATCAAATGATATAAGGGAACCCAGGGCTACAAACACAGAAATGTCCTCTCTTCCTGCCCTTAAGTCCTGCTCCCCAAGCTTTTGTAAAAAATGGCAGTTAATATTCCAAAATATCCAGGGTGCTGCTAAATATGCCACAATGCACAGGAGTCCTCACAAAAAAGAGTCACAGACCCAGAAGTGTCAGCCTCGCTGAGACTGATAATAATCTCACTGTCTTCTGGTTCTTTCCTACAGTACTGAGATGGTTATGAGCAGTCACACTAGGAGACATTTCTTTATAAATGTTTCAAAGGTGATGCAGTTCTTTTGGGAGGTGTGAGTGACACTCCTTCCTGTTCGAGAGAATGTCACCATAGTTCTCTCACTCACCCACGTGACAATTCTCACTGGAAGAGAAATGCCAAGAACACAAGAGTGCAGTTTTCAATGTTTCATCATAAAAATTGCCCCCAGCTCATGAATGTGTAGTCTTTATTCTTAAGATGGTGCTTCTGTAAATAACAAGCAGTTTTCTTCTTGTTGTTGTTTGTTTTTGGTTTTTGGTTTTTCGAGACAGGGTTTCTCTGTGTTGCCCTGGCTGTCCTGGAACTCACTCTGTAGACCAGGCTGGCCTCGAACTCAGAAATACACCTGCCTCTGCCTCCCAAGTGCTGGGATTAAAGGCGTGCGCCACCACTGCCCGGCCAACAAGCAGTTTTCATCATCAAAGAATACATAGCACTTTTCTTATAGCTTAATTCTTGCTGTATCTCCATTTTCTTCTGGATAACGTAGTTCCCCAGTGGGATATCGAGCATCGTGTGGCGTACTGTGTGACACCTGGTAAATGATTCAAACACATGGTGATGTCATTGTTTTGTTTTGTTTGAGACAGGGTCTCTCTACATAGTCTTGACTGTCTTGCAATTCACTATGTAGACCAGGCTGGCCTTGAACTCATAGCAATCCACCTTCCTCTGGCTCCCAAATGCTCAGATGAAAGGTGTGCACATGCCTAGCCTTGTATATCTTCATCATACAAATCTTGTGGTTTATTTGTGGCCTCATAAAGTCTCATACAGGCTTCTTCCAATTATGGCCTATTTGCCATAACAAAGGCAGGTACCACTGAGGGCATCTCATGGGTCCCTTCTGCGCTGCCTTCTTTGTCCTCACTATTCTGACCTTGCAAGAAGAGTCCAGTGTCTATTGTTAAAAGCTCCATCTTGTGACCATGAGAATGAGCCAGGACATCTGAGTTGAACCAGCCACTCAGAGTTCAGAAAGAACAAGAAGGATGAGCTTATTCAGCAGTAAGTCTCACAGGCTGAAAACATCCTAGGCCCATATTATATTGTATGGAGGATAGATGCTTCCAGGACTCGGCCCCAGTCAGCAGACTGAAACAGTAATCCTCGGAGATGACGATGACTTCAGGTGAACTTTTACACTTATTACTGAGTCATAAATGGGAGAGCATTCATCCCATGGCCTTCTGTGCTACAGCTCTCTGTAGAAAACCTTCCCACCATGTTCTCCTCTCATCTGGCCCCAGCATTACTCATGCCCACTACTGCCCTGCTGGTCTTTGGACATTCACACACAGGTGGTCTGGATAGGCCAAGATGCCAAGTTTTGCAAACACTGTGAGTGCAGTCAGTGTGTAGAGTATTAATACTGCCTATGGCTCACCTCCCCTTTAAGAAAGTATTTTTTTGGTGGACAGTGGTGGCGCACGCCTTTAATCCCAGCACTTGGGAGGCAGAGGCAGGCGGACTTCTGAGTTCGAGGCCAGCCTGGTCTACAGAGTGAGTTCCAGGACAGCCAGTACTGTACAGAGAAACCCTGTCTCGAAAAACTTAAAAAAAAAAAAGTATTTTTTCTTTCTTAAAAACACTAGAATCAAGAGCTTCCATTTATATGCCTATATGCCGTTATAAGAACCTAAAAATCTAGACTCCTGTTGAAGATAAATGGGAATTCTGGTTCTACGAAGATTGCCTTAATCTCAACAAGTCAAGATTTAGCATTCCAGAACCAGTGTCACAGAACTTGAACGTTGATAGAGCTCAACCTCTAAGGGTAGATCTTAGTTAGGGTTACTATCGCTGTGGGAAAACTCCACGGTCAAAAGCCACTTGAAGAGGAAAGGATTTATTTCATCTTACACTTCCACCATGAGAGGAAGTCAGGGCAAGAACTCAGGCAGGAATTGAAAGAGACTGGAGGAGCGATGCCTTCTGGCTTACGCTCCATAGTATGTATGCTCAGCTTGCCTTCATATACCGTACAGAACTACCTGGTTGGCACTATCTATAGTGGGACTGGCCCTTGCCACATCAATCACTGAATAAGAAAATGCCCCACAGGCTTGCCTAAGCCTGTCTTATAAGAATTATTTCTCAAATGCAGTACTCTTTTCTCAAATGACTCTAGTTTGTAAGAGACCTTTATCTTGCTTCATTTTAAGACAGGATTTCTGTGTGTAGCTGTGGCTATCGTGGAACTCACTCTCAGCCTCACAGAGATCCCCCTGCCTCTGCCTCCCAAGTGCTGGGACTAAAGGTTTGTGCCACCTACCACCGCGCGTCGATGACTCTAGTCTGGGAAAAGTTGACAAACACTCGATCTTTCAACATTGTCTCAATTGGGAAGATCACTGGGCGCCACAAGGAGCATTGCATGCTCTTCTTCCAGGCGGACGCGCAAAGATGCCAGCAGTTGTGTAGGTAGGCGCTTCTTTCATTGTTTACTGGAGATGATCCTTTATATAAACAAAACCATGCATTGCACTGTATTTCGATCACCAGCACAGCAAACGTACAATGACTGTCACAGGCTATCATAACAATATTTAATCCATCGTCTAATATCTTCTGGCTGGATCTATAAGTATTCACCATTGCATGTTTTCATTTACCTAACCACAACACCAGGCAGAACACAAGCCAGGTAAGTTAGAGTACCTCAGCTTCTTGACGTGCATGCTTTGTCCTTCAGTTACCAGAGAAATTTTCTAAGCATCTTACACCTAATCTCACAGGAGGTCTTCTCTTGATTTTTTTTTTTTAACCCTGTTGTCTGTTTGTACATGATAAGTAACTAGGTGAATCCTATAGAGATCTTAACAGGGGCTTCTGAATGTCTTCCTGCACAGTGAGGATCAACACAAAGGACAGCCTCTGAGGGGGGAGGGGCAGAGGAAATGGCAGAGAATAAACCACTTGCCACAGATATGTGAGCCAGAGTTCAGATCCCCAGCAAACATGTACTGGGGTATGGCATAAGAAATTATCCGTCATTTGTACAAGTTATCTTCCCCTGGATGCTAACGACAGGAAGTCCAATGTCTGACACTGGAAGGTAGAGAGATAGTGGACTATACCCTCATGACCTGGAGCATCTTCCCTGACCCCCTCTCTCCCTGCTAGGGTCTGCCACCCTAATGCCTAAGTTAGAATTTTCATTTTCAGAAGCTGAAGAAATCTGGAGTATATTTTGGCCCAAACCCAGTCTTGAGCAGTACCATGCCTGGTTCTTGTACTCCAGTCACCGAACCGGACCAATTCCCTAGGCTCGTCTCCAGTGCAAACCAAGGTTTCAGCTTTCTTTTTGGAAGAAGAGTACAGTGCATACTTTTATAGCTACATTAAACCCTTCCAGCAGTGAAAATGGCCTTAATTTTGTTTTCTCGGGAATTTGTGGCACCATCTCACTTTCTGCATCCTGTTCTGATCCATCTCGTCGTTAGTCTGCTGACACTTCCTTGGTGCACTCTGGCTTGTACAGTGACGTTTAGATGCCTTCCTTAGTCACCACAGTTTAGCCATCCTCCCCACTGCTCGGCTCTCAGGAACGCTTCTCAACGCCAGCTAGACGGAGGCCGAGCATACACCATATTTTCTAGAACTACTTAGATCCAAGCATTTTCTCCTTCACCAGTCCCCCATCAATTTATGAATTTGAATTTTGAGTCACTAAGTAAATCAACAACAGCTGGCTAAAGTTCCTTTTTCAAGTTGTTAATATTCTTGGAAGAAATCACATTCTGAATGTAAAAGTTGTCTGATTAAAAGAAAATTCGGAAAAAGAAAAACATTCAGCTTGGGAGTTTAAAGTTAAAAGGCAGGAAAGGCTGTTTGTAATGAGCTGTCCTTGTGTGATTGTCTCTGTCTCTCTAAGCTGGAATATTTGTAACCACTGGTGCCTTTCCCCCTAAGAAGCACTGAATGGATATATCAAATATTTACTATACTGGTCTTTTTTTCACTTTACTTACTTGTTTTTGTTTGTTTGTTTGTTTTTTTTTTTTTTTTGGTTTTTCGAGACAGGCTTTCTCTGTGTAGCCCTGGCTGTCCTGGAACTCACTCTGTAGACCAAGCTGGCCTCGAACTCAGAAATCCGCCTGCCTCTGCCTCCAAGTGCTGGGATTAAAAGCGTGCGCCACCACCGCCCGGCACACAAGCTTATTTTTAATATTCTTTTAACTCAATGGCTGTTAAAAGCCATTCTTCTAAGCCTTCCTCAGCCATCGCGCCCTCCTTTTCACTCCCAGCTCAGCACCCTAAATCTGCCCTCAACTTTAGTTGTTCAGTTAGTTTAGTTCCCCTTGTTCAGCACCCCAAATCTGCCCTTAGCTTAATTTTGTTTCTAATATCCTTCCTGCTACCCCAGGCCCAGTTGGGGAAGCAGTCAATGGCCCCTCTGCCCAAGATCTCACATGGCTGATGGCTCTTTCTCCCTCTGAAGCATGGTGAATTCTCTTTCCTCCCGTGTCTGCTAGCCAGCCTGTGGGAAAACTCAAAGTCCCGTCTATTCCGCCAAGCTCCTTGTTTGCTAACATCTTTATTGCTCGATCCAGAACCAACTGGGGAACAGGACCTTCAGTGTTCACACGCAGATTCCCAATCAAAACATCAGAGCTATCCCCTACACACCTTTAAAATCCTGTGTCTATGTTCTACATAACTTCCTCTTCTATTTCAAACCCTAAGTAACCACTGATCTCCATAGTTTTGCCTTTTCTAGAATCCCAGAAAACTGGAATCTTATATGTATAGCACGTCGCATTTTCAGACTGCCCAATTTGCTGAGAAAGGTGAATTTAGGCTTCCACCATGTCCGTTCACGGCTTGATCATTGATTTTCTTTATTGTTGAATAGTGCTTTGTCATATCAATATACCATGCTTTCTTTACCTATTTACCTTAAGAGATGTCTTGGTTGCTTCTATCTTGGGGCAAGAGCGAATAAAGCTGTTGTACATGTGTATGAAGGCACAATGTAACTCGTTTAAGTAAAAGAGTTATGTGATTGCCTTGTCTGTGGCAGGTCCACGCTTACCTTGGCAAGAAACTGCTAAGTTGACTTTAACTAATGGGCATTCTGCCAACAACGAATGATGTTCACTAACGTTCAGGGTGGCCTCGCAGTCTCACCGTTTTTAATATTATCGTCTCTTCCTATCTGAGCCATTTGATAGCCAGGTAAGAGTCTCTCAGCACCCTGGTGGTAGAACGAATGAGTGTTTTCTTCATTTGCTTATTTACCACCTGTGTGTCTTCTTTGATGAAATGTCTGTCCAGAACCTTTGCCCATTTTAAAACTGGGTTCTTGTCTTTTTTACTATTGAGCCATTAGAGTGTTGTATTCATGGATAAAGTTTATTATTTTTAAAATTAGTTCTGTGAGAGGTTTGAGTCCCCTCTGTGGTGTACATACTCTATGTGGTCAAATTCATTCCCTTCCCCTTGCTTTTCCCAGCCTCTCCCCCTTCACCACCCACCCAGTTTTGTGTTCTTTTTTTCTTTCAGCCCCTCAAGATTAGTCAACTCATCAGAGGCCACACTCTCAGAAAACTGTCTCTCCCTCTCCCCACAGCTAAAGACTGCTGTTTGCTCCGTGGCTGGGATGGGGCTGTTTGCCCAGCCCCCTCTCCATGCTGGTATTTGGTCTGGTCTTGGCTTGCACAGGCTTTGCAAATGCTGTCTAAATTGCCATGGATTCATATCTGCAGCTGCCCTGATGTGCACAGAAGATAATTTTCCTTGTAGCCACCACTGCCTCTGGCCCCTATGTTCTTTCTGACCCTTCATTGGACATGATTCCTGGGCCTCCCGAGTGGAGGTGTGATCTCCTAATGGTTGCACTTTGTCCAGTTGTGGTCGCTGTGCTAATCACCATCTACTACAAATAGAAACTCTCAGATGAGGGTTGAGAGGTAGGTGTGTGGGAAAAGGGATACAGAAAGGCGGACACAGGGTGGGTTACCAGGCAGGTCTGAGGAGTCTTTCTTCTACATCCCAGTCCTATATCAGATCCATAATTTGCAAATACTGCTTTCGGTTTTATAGGTTGCCTTTTTCTTTTTTAAACTTCTCGAAGGCATCGTTTTTCATTACCTGTTCACTTGCATTCTCATCGTTGGCAGCAGGAATGTACACGGCGGAGGCAAAGCTAGCAAGAGAAAGAAAGGGCAGTAGAGGGATCCGAAGGTCCTGAGGAACAGGAGTAGAGTTAACTGGGCAGCACTCAAGCAAAGACAAAGGGTGAGGGAGCAGAGCAGAGGATGTGACCTGGGGATGCGGGTGGTGCTCAGGGAGCACCAACCCACTGTTCCTAGAGCGCACGCTGCTCACGGAGGTGCCTGCTCACTTCCAAACCCCTGTAACCTGCTGCTGCGGACTTGAGAAGGGGCCCTTTCCTCTTTGGTCCTTGGTAGCACGCAAGCTGGATTCGTCCTCTTTCCTCTCTGAGAGATGATGCAAATGTGGAAGGACTTTTGAGGTTATTGTATAAGAGAAACCAGTGTTGGGTGTTTCTTAAAAGCAGGGATCTGTCTAAAGACAAAGCCTGGCGCACAGACTCCAGATATCGTTCCTTGAAAGAGCGGTAGAGGTGGTCAATTGCCATGGTAGGATTGTAACCGTGGCAGGAGATGTTTGAATTCAAGGAATAACAGACAGGTCAGGAGAGAAAAAGTTGGCTTAGGTGGAAACAAGATTAGCAACTACGTCAATTCTAACCCTCACCACGCACACGAGCTGATAGCTCCCAAGATAAAGATGTGGTCCCAGGGAAGCAAGCGTGCAAGCCGCGGCCACACGGCAGCAGAGTTCTTAAGGGGTGGAGGAAGAGGAGGGGAGAGGCAAGCAGAGGGAGGCGGAGCCTCCTTGCCATCTTTGGCCTGTAGAGGTTTGGAAGCCTCCCCTCCTCCCTCTGCCTCCACCTGGCTCCTCCCCGTGTTCGCCAAGCTCCCCTCCCCCTTTCCCCAAGGACAATCTGCAAGAAAGCAGCGGCGGAGGAGAGCTAAAACTACAAGGCAAGAGGGAGGCCTTGGGTGGAGAGCGAGGGGTGAAGCCAAGAGTGAGGTGGGAGCGAACGTGCCGGGAGCAGGCGGTGGGGAGGACAGAAAGGAACAGAGGGCCATACGTGACAAGGCATCCGAAATCGCAGGCGAGAGGGGGATGGGTGCTGGGCACTCGTGAAGAAGCGGAGCCCCTCGTTTAACCTCCCAGCTCTTGCACGCCCAGGTCCCAAATGCATGGCCAGAGGTGCTCGGCTGCGGTGCACTTGGTTGCCTGACCCCTCCTCTGGCACATAGCCAGTCCAAATTGGTGCACCTATGATGCTTCCAGGCTGTGTTCCTGCTTCCTGCGAGCTCTCACACACAGGATTTTGTATATTTATATTTAGCATCAGTCACATGCGTGTCACTGCGAGTCCATGAAGTATGCGGGTGTATGAATTGAATGCATTTTTGTGTCCTGTGCCTCTTAACATATAGACTCAGGAGGACGTGAGCTGCTGTTTACAGGCCAGCTAACCTTGGTAGGGTGAACTCTCTCTCCCACTGAAATACCACATCGAGCCGTCTAGGGGCTTCTACAGGTGATGAACCTCCCAATCGGGGGGAAAAAGAGCAGAACAGTTAGATCTCTGTTCTTCTCTCCCAAATTTTTAGGTTCCCGTTTTCTCCAATCATGTAGTCTTTCTCAAGACCAGCAGAAATCGAGACGCTAGTATTTCAGGTTTATATATGTTCATGTTGCTTTCCCAGTTTGTCACTTCTAAGTCCTACATGCGCCTGAGTGTTTCATTCGTTCTTATTTAAAATTAGCATCCGAGCTATAAGATATCTTTGTGACATTTAGAACACAATGTGTTTTAGTAGGTCCTCCTTCCCCTTATCTCTCCCACCACCCTGCTACCCCGACCTCGCCTTGTACCCCTCTGGCTTTCCTCCTTTCATGTCCCGCCCCCCTCCCCATCCTTCATCACCTATTCTTGTACTCTTTTGGTCTCCTCTCTAACTTTTAAGGTTTTACCCACACTTATTCCCGTTCATTGATATACAGGTATACATTACAGGGTAGGGCCTTCATATGAGAGACAGGGAGAAAATGTAGTTTTTTTTCTTTCTGAGTTTGGGTCACTTAATACTACACTTTGTAGATCCATCCATTTTTCTAATAATTAGGTTTTTTTCTTTACAGCTGAGTAAAGTTCCATTATATACATGAACCACATTTCCATTAGCCATTAATCTGTTTATGGCCATCCAAGCTGATTCCACCTCCCTTTCTTCCTCCATGCCTCCCTCCCTCCCTCTCTAACCTGTGATGTATCCAACCCAGGATCTTACAAACGCTGTACAACTGTTCCCTATTCCCAGACCTGAGTGTGTTTTTAGGCGTAGAATATGGAGTTATATCCATCCCCGAGCTTGCTGATGCACTTGTGCGTCAGTTCACTGATGCTTCTCATCAAGGTACTGAGCTTCCCTGTGTGCACAGACCTCAGAGCCAGGATCTGGAGCTGGGCACAGACCTCAGTGCCAGGATCTGGAGCTGGGCACAGACCTCAGTGCCAGGATCTGAAGCTGGGCACAGACCTCAGTGAACAGGGTCTGGAGCCGGGCTTGTTTTCTCTTTTCTTTTTCTTTATTTTTTCTTTCTCTTCTTATTGTCTATGAGTTCTTCCCGAATGTATGTCTGTGCGCCACACGTATGCCTCGTGCTTGTGGATGCTAGAAGAGGGTGTCCAGCGGAGGGGGGGGGGGATGAGTGAGCTGCCATGTGGGTGTCGGGAATTGAACCTAGGTCTTCCAGAAGAGAAAGCAGCCACTGCTGGGTCATCTCTCCAGCACTAGAAGCAGATTTAAAAATAAACAGCACTGGAGGAATGTTCAGTGTACATAAAGGAAGCACTCTTGACAGTAGCGCAATCCAGTGGTCGGGAGACTTTACTCAGAGGACATAGTATTTCAGGCTTAGCCCAGTGGCAGATCTCTGCTCCAGTCCCTGCCCCAGTGTGAGAGCACAGAATGGGCATGAACAGTTAGCTGGGACCCTATCTTTGCTTTTTCTTTTTTGGATCTCTGAGACTGAGACGGGGGTGTGATGTGTTGCCAGGTTGGGTTTGATAGAACTCTTGAGTTCTATCAGTTATCTTGCTTCAGATTCTGGAATAGCTGGGGCTACAGGAAAGTACCACTGTGCCTGGCTATACAGGAATTTGAATTTCAATACTTTTTCATGTCATAAAATATTTTTGCAACCATTTGAAATGTAAGGGCCCTACATAGTTCTCTACCATGCAAATATGTGAGAAAGGCTGAATCTGTCCTACAGGCTGTAGTTTGCTGACCCTTGGTCCAGTCCAGCCCTCCTATTAGTGTATAAGAAAAAATTAAAGTGTCACTAGAGTCATATATAAATGCTAAATGAACAATTACTTCCAAACAATATGTGACTTGCAGGAGATTAAAAAAGAAGGCTTCCTGGCCCTTTGATAGCTAGCAAAGAGTTAGTAGGTTAATATAGGTGAGGAGGTGTGTCTTAAAATGGAGTGAGGTATGTATGTATGTATGTATATATGTATGTATGTATGTGTGAATGCATGCATGTATGTATTTATATATGGTTGGTTGGTTGGTTGGTTGGATGCATGGATGGATGGATGGATGGATGGATGGATGGATGGACAAGGACAGGTTAGCCTGGGCAAAGGATGCAATGTGTGTAGACACCAAAGTGGGGCTGAGGAAAGTAATGGTCAGCTCATAGGGGATCGAAGGGTCCATGGGTAGTGAGAAGGTTGAAGCAGGAGGCAGGGACTAATCGTAGGAACTCTGAATGCTTAATCAGGGACTTTGGACTTGACCCATCCATGCTGATTTTGTAATATGTTTGTCTCTAACTGTGTTTCTGTTTTCATGTTTGTCTCACCTCGCAAATTCTGTGGCATCTATGGGTTTGTACATTTATGTGACTTCATCTTCACAAACAGTTTCCCCAATTTCCCCAGGTGCTAGACAGAAGCACAAACTTCCTTAAAGCACCGCTCCTCTGAATGAGTCCTCCCCCCCCCCAAAAGCCTCAGAGGCTGCAGCCTTCCCACAAAAGCCTATTTCACATTTCTAATCAAGAGAAGAGCAGTGCAAACTACTGTGTTAAAGAAAGACCAGCTCATCTGTTGCCACAACTCAGGTAGAAGGAGGCAGCAAGGAGAGAAGAGGGGGTGCATAGGAAAGAGAGAAGGGAAGGGTAATGGGGTTTAGTAATAGGCAGTTTCTACTCTGAGAGGCAGGTGAGACACATTTTAAAAGTAACAGATTTTAGCCTGGGTAACGGAGAGTGATGAACCTATTGGCATTTTATGGATATGTATGTATGTATGTATGTATGTATGTATGTATGTACGTATGTATCCTAAAACAGTATATACAGGTCTCCTCATAACACCAGTATGTTTGTGTGTGTGTGTGTGTGTGTGTGTGTGTGTGTGTGTGTGTGTATCTGTCTGTCTGTCTGTCTGTCTGAATGGGCAGAACTGTGGAAAGACTCTGGCCAATCCTAAGATTCGTCTGGCTCTAGTAGGCCTTTATAGCCTCCAGCCCCAGTTTCTGCTCCTCTCACCGAACCTTGCTCACTCAACTCTCTTCTTAGCCAGGAGCCAATGTGCACTTGACTGTTTGCTTGCACACTGCTGATTCTCTGTCGGAACCACAGACCTCACCTGATTTATGCCCTCTGCAACAGCTCCCCACTTCATGAAAAGGGAGCATCCCAAAATGCACTCTGACTTGCTCCTTGCTTTTGAATTTCTCCCAGGTCAAGTGCCCTTTCCTCTCCACCTCAGCCTGTTTTGAAGACAGGTTCCAATAGGGGTGGGAGGGGACAGGGAAGGATAAGCCAGGACTTACGCAGTCTTGGTTGGATTACTCTGACCTGTTAGCTGAGAGGGTGTGGCTCTCCTCTGGAAGACTTCCAGAGGTCTGTGGCTGCACAGCCCAGCTTTAGTGGGAGAGCCTGACTGGGTGGCTCTAGCCAGTCTAAGACAGACCTTACTTGAGCAAGCGGCACCTTGATCCAGTGCATCTGAACCGACCATTGTCTTGAATTCTAGAGTGGATCATGACCCATGAAGAGCATCATGCAGCCAAAACCCTGGGGATCGGCAAGGCCATCGCCGTGTTGACCTCTGGTGGAGATGCCCAAGGTAAGTAGACTAGAACTCTTGTCACGTAGGTTCACACTGAATTCTGTGATTTCCTAGAAGTTTCTGACATGAGCCTCTAAGCGGATTTAGATGTTTGCTCTACTACTGTTGCCCTAAGCTTTCCTGGTACTCCTTCCTGTCCGGGCTTCTTTGGAAGTTCACTGTTGCTGTTGGTGCTTGAGCAGCGCTGGAGAGGATCTGCAATAAGACTGTTGAGAGAACAGTCTGTGGATGCAGTCAAGCACTTAGATGATGAGCATCAGTGAGCCACTACAGCCGCAGTGGGGCTGCTGGGCAGGAACCGGAGAGAGCCTTTCTCTGAATAGAGTCTAAGATGCCATAAACATACAGTATGTGGGAAAAACCAAGTGGGAGGGATGGATGTATGACTTGGAAACAAACAAACAAAAATTCTTACTTTTGTGTTTTTTATGTGTTCAAGCTGATAATGTGTAGTGGAGGAGAATCTCTCTGCAGTGTTGACAGGGCACGGGGACAATGACAGGAAAAGAAATGGCAGGCTTCATCTGGTGCTTCTGAGCCGAGGCTTTCCAGACCTCATACTAAGTGCTCAGTGTGTACAGAGCCCTGCTGCAAAGAAGCTGACTTCCCCTGAGAGAGATCCCACGTGTCACCAGGGTTCGTACTCAGGCACATGAACGAACGGAAGTCAGCCAGTGTACATTAGCCACGTTGGGCATTCTTATGCAGCGAAACAATACGTCCTGCTGAGAGTAATCGAGAAATACCTCAAGAAAAATGCTTTAAAAAACCTGTTCACTTTAACCAAGTACAGTGCTTACAGGAGTGGTTGGCCATGGTGCACACTAAGTGGGCTGCTAGTAAATGAAATTAATTTCTGAGCACCTATACGATCAAACAGAATGACAGGTGCTAAGGGTACATCAATGAAAAAGACAGTATTTGTTCTCCTGGTAGTTCTGTGCTTGTGTGTGTGAAGAGAAGTCAACATTGGACGTCTTCATCTTCTTCAGTCTCTCTCCTGTTTGTTTGTTTTTGAGACAGGATCTCTCCCTGAAACTGGAGCTCTCTGATTATACATCCCAGATGGCTAGTATACCCTGGCTGGCCAGCTCCAGGGACCCACCTATCTTTCCACTTCCGGCACTAGGTCTACAGATGCATGCTACCATGTCTTACTTTACATGGGTGCTGGAATCTGAGCTCTTGACTTAGTTATTTTCCCCAAACCCTATGCCTATTAGCATATTTTAAAAACCAGATTTTAAATGATTAACATATTTGTTGATATAACATATATAACAACTTATACAATCAGAATGACTAGTGAAGACACTGAGGGAGGAGGGCCTGGCACAGCAGCCTACGCCATCAGATTAGGAGGAACACAGCTGGAGGTGCTGCTCGCCCAGATTCTCCTGCCTCTTTATCGGTAGAATTCCATGCCAGTCCTGTGATCCTCAATGGACAGCTTTTAGTGGTGAACCAGCATCCTGTGTACTTAGATTAGGAAAAGAGAGAGTCTGAAAAGAAACATGCGACCATCTGAAAAGAATGAAAGAAGACCTTCTCTGGAGAAAAGGGAAGAAGAGGTTGAGAGAAGGGGAGGGGGGAGAGAGGAGAGGAGAAATAAGGGAAGGGGAGACAGGGGAAGAGAGCCAAGGCCGCTGGGACTTTCTAATAGTTAGCGTTAGTGTCACCTGTGAGCCCATGTGATATGATAGTGTATGTCAGTGGGGTCCAGAGAGATAGAAAATGAAACCCTGAGGAGACCAGGAGTCAGAGCAGAAGTCTGCAGTGCTGCCGGGAGATCTCAGCTGAAGCAGAAGTCCCAGGACAGAGGCGGCTTTCCCAGAGACAGTGCTGGGCCTCCCCCGAGAAGAGCACAGGAGCTGCATGAGGGGCCCCCAGGCATCACTGTAGAACAAGACCATGAACTCCACAAGAGCCCCAGCTGTCATTCCTTAAGCTCAGCAAAACCACTATCTTGAAGTAGAAATGTGGAATTAGATGTCTTAAGCTAAAAAGTCAAGAATTCTGGAATGTTGGGCTACGTGGAATAAATACTCTTTTTCTAATCCAGAAAGGACCCAGCCCCACTAATCCTACCTCACTGAGCCTCCTGACATTGGCATTTCCTGCCTTGGAAAAGATCTCAGCCACCTGCTGTAGCCCTCTGTCTCCAGGCCACAGCTCCAACTGTGCCCATATCCTATTTTTAAAGGAGTACAAGCCAGGATTCTGTTACCTCTCTGGATAGTTATCCTAGGATATATAAGTTTTAGCATACATCCATTAGAAAGGACAATCAACTTATAACAAACATTTACCATAATTTTTAATGTTTCCAAAGCTTAGGAAGAAAAGTTTCAGTACTGACTTCCAAAACACCTTGTGATTCAGTTGGAGACGGAGCTCAGTGGATGGATTGCCTGGAACGTATCTGGGGTGTGGGGTGTGGTGATATGCACCTGGAATCCCAGTTGGGAGGTTGAGGCGAGAGGATCAGAAATGCAAGGTCATCCTCAGTAGAGCAGGTTTTTATTAGCTTCTGCCTTCTGCTTAGTCTTGTGAAGATACCCATGGCCCCACTCTTCTCCCTAAGGCTCTTCCCCAGAGAGAAGCTGCCATTGGCTGCTTCACACTGGGAGCTTAGAGCATCCCTCTGAGCCCCTTCTGGTTGTCCCCAGAATATCTCTTGCATGCCCCCTGTAATCTTACCCTCCATCTTGTTCTAATAAGTCATGCAGCTGCTCATAGAGAGTTATTTAGGGAAACGTGGAACAGCCAAGAAAAGTCTGGCCAGGACTGGCTTAGGGCCAGACTGGGCTAAGCAGTGAGGTTGGGTAGGAGGGACCGAAGACTTCTGGGGCCTCCATGTTTAAACTATCCTTCCCAGTCTGATGCTTTCAGGCATCTAGGGTTAGAGCACAGGAGAGCAAAGAGGATCCTAAGACCACTAGAAAGCACTGTCAATTTAGAGGTGGCTAGGTGGCCCCTGGACATCAGCGGGGTTGCAGTCGGGAAGCAGGAGGAGGAAATCGGAGAACTGATTTCCCTCGTCATGAAGTTTTTTCCTTCTTCCCAACGGTTTGGCTATTCACTGCCTACCAACCATCTTCGCTTTCCAGGGGCAACAATGTTCAGCTCATGTTCAGCTCATAGTTGTTCCCAACCCACCTTTACTCAGCCTGGGGGTCAGAAAGAAATGCTGCACCCTGTACATTTCGGACCACACTTCTTTATTTCCTAAGACCACCAATGCGTAGTCCAGAGCTGGAGATTCAGTCGAGCATCCCATCGGCTGTAGTGGGCTGGAACACAAGCCTCAGTTTCACACTGCAATGCTTGTACTGAGCTGGCTTTATTCATCTTCCTGAAGCATCGAGGGCTCTGCCCTGACTCTCATGTTCCCTACACACACACACACACACACACACACACACACACACACACACTGGATGTCCTCACACCTCTCTGGAGCTCCTCCGAGGGCAGATATTTGTTGATGTTCTGAATCATTCTAACGCTGTATATGAACTTAGACACTTAGACTCTTGGCTGTCACGGAACTTTGCCTCAGTGACTTCATGAGTAAACACGGGATCACAGGTGCCTCTGTTGACAAGCCCGACGTTCCTGTCTTATCTGAGATTTGTTCTTAGATGCATCTAGACCTGTTCCTGCTTTTGGAAATGGTTCTTTTGGCTCTCAAGCTATTGCTAAGTCCTGTTTCTTCTTGTCTCTCTCTCTCTCGCTACTGTTCATTAGCAGCACGACCACTCCTCAGTTCAGTTCCTTACCCTTTGTGTTTCTAATCATGTGTTTTGTAATCATGTGTTTTCTAATAATGTATGTTTCTAATCCAGTATGTTTTTAATCATGTATGTTTCCTCTTCCAAGTTGCTGTGGATGTGCCACAAGAACTTTAATTTCCACAATTCTAATGTGAACACAGCATTCCCCACCCCACTCTTCCCAAACCACAGCGCGCCTGTGCTCAGCACTTCAGTTTACCCCTCGCCTGAGTCCCCAGTCACACAGCCGTCCTCACAGAGTGAAGTCTAACCACCTTGCCCACTGGATCCAAGTCCTCTTCTTTGTTCTCCGAGTGTCTTCTGTCCAGTATCTCTTTGTCCCACATGTCCCTGTCCCGTGAGGCCTCCTCACATCTTATCTAAGATGCCAGAGGCCTCCTAATCCCAGTGACTCGTCTACTCAGCGGCCTGTCACCTCACTGCCAGAGCCCTTATGATATACAAAGTAAATCTTATCATGTCCCCAATCCTAGAAATTCTTAGAGATTCTTGATTATCTGTGACTATTTTTTTTTTTTTTTGTGCATGAGGGGAGTCACAAACTCCTTCAAGAATCATGAATGCTAAGGACCTTCTCCCAGAGGAACTGTTAGATCTTGTAATTTTCATAGAGTTTTCTGGGGTTTATGGATTTACTGAAACTGAACACACATCTTGGATCCACAGTTAAACCCAAACCTACAGAATAGACTTCTTCATATCCTTACGGGCTCCTTCAGACCTGTACCACTCTCTCTTATCACTTTCTACTCTGACGTTTACCCTTTGTAATACTAAATTTCCTGAAGTTATTTCTTGGTGCTCCCCTTCCTGCAGTTTATCCTGCCCAGATCAGTCTTCCTCAATTGTCTACCCGACAAAAAGAAGAGGAAGTTGTGTTGTAGGTTTCAGGACAAATACTGCAGTTTTGGACCACTTCTGTTCATGTGAGCTTCGCGTACCTTTCCCGTAGGGATCCTTTACCACACTAATATTTTATGTCTTGACACGGTGGTTCCCGACGATACCATTCACTGTTGTATTCTCAGCACTCAGTACCATGTAGGGACAGGATGGGCATTCTGTTCATCTTTGCTCAGTGGCTGAATGGACCTGCAATCTGGTTTGGAGCCAATGACTATATAACAGATACCACACTTGCCTGTGAGAGAGGAGAGTGGAGGAGAGGAAGAGAAAGAAAAGAAACCTATCCTTACTCTATTTCAAGTAGCTCTGGGTTGCTCACTGGTTTGTACTGTACGGTTCCCCCAAGCATACAGCTTCCCTCGTGCTCGCTGGCGAATGATCTTTTACCATGCAGAATTTAAGAATCGTATGATAAACTTTAGGTTGAAACAAAAATATCTGAAAGAGGGTGTCAATGGCACTTACAGAAGCTGATTTCTTTAGTCTCTGAGATGCGTGAGCATCACCGTGAACCCTGGTGATATCACAAGGTGTGGCAGTGAGGAGTACATGCCTCTCAGATTCTCTATACACGCTTGTGACAACATTTCCTGGCACTGAGGGGGCTAGAGAATCACAACTGTGTGGCACACATAGGGATGTAGATAACTCAATCTAAGCTGAGAGAGAGAGAGAGAGAGAGAGAGAGAGAGAGAGAGAGAGAGAGAGAGAGAGAGCCGACAGAACCCACCATCAAGTACAAGCATACTTAAAAACAAACTGTATCCCGTTGGATCACTTAGCTCTAAAGCTCCACTCAGGTCTCTATTCAGGTGCAGAAGGCAAGGGAAGCCCACCCAGTAAAGTCCCTGAGGACAAGGGGTGCAAATAGCAGTGTAGAGTGCTGAGGTGGGCATGCGGGACCTTGGATTCAAAGTTGAACTTGGTAAGGTTATTGGCCTCACGACCTTGACCCCTTGACTGAATGAAACTGGGGAGAGCAGAAGACTTGAGTGAGAAGAGGGTTCTAGATTCAGAGCATACCCAAGCCAAGGACTAACTGCAGGCTTTAACCCAATATGACTGCCATGGAGTCCAGGCTGCCGACCTTCAGTGTGACCGTTCCCTATCTTTCTTCTCCCTCCTTGCAGGTATGAATGCTGCCGTCAGGGCTGTGGTCCGAGTTGGCATCTTCACGGGCGCCCGAGTCTTCTTTGTCCATGAGGTTGGTTCTCTGCTTGGCTCTCCACCTCTCTCCTCTCCCACCTTCTTTTCTACCCCCTCGCTGCGTTGCTGTGGTTTCTTCTACTTGGCACTCTGTCTCACTGAGTCACTCCTTCCCACTGTGACTTCAGCAAGAATGCTGGGACCCAGATTTCTGCAAACTCTGTCCTCACACTGACTGTTGAGAAGAGGAAATGCACACAGAAAGAGCTGAAATGTTAGGTCTTTCCAGGAAGTGTAACTCAGGGCTGAGCCCCGGCAGGCAGAGTCTCAGGGTCTCTGAAGTTCCCCAGCTTTCTGAGGTCCTGGCTCCTCCTCAGCTCCCTTTCTTCAGTTCCTCTCATGCTTCACCCACACTTTTCTTCCTATACAGTCTGTCTGCCCTTCTGTCAAGTTTAGTAGTTTCGTAATAAGCCCCGTTTCTTCTCTTCCTTCCGCCAGTGTTCCCACCCTTCTTCTCTCTTAGATTATCAAAACTAGCTGTCTTCTTAGTCTCCTGGGAACCATCTCAGAGACGAGAAAAAAGGGGGGAGGGATTAAGACAGAAGGGTATTTTAATATTTCAAGGATGAGAGAGAGCCAGGCATGGTGGCGCATGCCTTTAATCCAAGTACTCTGGAGGCAGATGCAGGTGGGTCTCTGAGTTGGAGGCCAGCATGGTCTACATATTCTACATATTGAGGTCTAGGCTAGCCAGAGCTACACAGTGAGACCCTGTCTCAAGAGAAAAGAAAAGCATGAGAGAAACTAGAACATCAAAAACATGTTGACGTGTCCTTCCTCGGACTGCTTTACTAAATATACCATTCTCACGAAAGTCCAGGGGTTACTCTCAGGAGGATGTGTCTTGAAACTCTTCCTAGGGAAGCTGTCTTAGTCGTGCCATCTAGAGGAAGCATAAAGGAGGTTTAATGGCTACACTGTTCCCTGCAGGGTTACCAAGGCCTGGTGGATGGTGGTGAGCACATCAGGGAGGCCACCTGGGAGAGCGTGTCCATGATGCTTCAGCTGGTACGTTCTCGAGAACTCGTGTTCTATGTTTGTACTGTCCTGGCCTCATCCCGCTCTGGTATCCCAGATTCCCTGCCACGTGGCTCAGTGTGAAGGGTTTCAGTGACAGAAGAAGGGCTTATATTTGCCCTTTACTCTTTGCATTTGAAAACATCACCCTGGCTCCTTGCAGTGGTGAAGGGGGTGGGAGGGTGGCTCCAAAACGGCTTGCCCTTTATCAAAAGGTCACAGTGAGCTGGCTCATCACAAGCAAGTCCTACTCTGGGGTCACGGGGGATGTCTGGCCCTGAAAATAACCTTAGAGGACTGAGGCCAGAAGCAGACTTAAACTCAGCCCTCATGTGACTGAGATGTGGCAGGCTGAAAGCAGACTATTTAAGGGAGAAGGGATCGAGACAGTCTTGCAGTCTCAAAGAATCCCAGAGAAGTTGGTTTTTGTATTTACAGCCCTCTAGGATGTATTCCACGTTGATCAAGTGTCCTTCAGAGACATAATCCACTCTGCTAGCTTGGAACTATAACCATTTGCTAGTCTAGTGAAAAACTTACAAATTTCTTTTGTATCCCATTCTTTACATAAATCTACTAATAATTCCGTGGGAAGCCACTTAATACGTACTGGTCTAGTGACATTTTTATACAGGGAGTACTGCCCACCGCAAAGTGACCTGAGAATAAGCGAACATTCTCTCTAATACCCTAGAGTCACGAGTGCCTAGGAGCACCTACTGTGGAGCACCTACTGTGGTGCACCTACTGTGGAGCACCTACTGTTAATGAGAAGTCTTAGATCTCCTTACCTCTCAGAGTATCTGTAAAGTCCTGAGAAGTCGAAACTTCTTACAGACAGAGTGGCTCCTTCCACTAACACCATACATGCCAAGGAACTAAGGGGGACACACAGGCAGTGTCTGGGTAACCTTAGGTAGAATTCCAGTGTGTCAGAGAGGAAAGCATACTATCAAGGACACTGGAGTTGAATTCCTTAAAATAGTTTGGATATGATGTAGTGGTACCAGGCACTAAGGAAAATCGAAAGACTGAAGTCAGCGTGAAAGGTGGAGACGGTTCTAGACTAGAAACTAATGTGTATGCAAATTCTTTTGAGAATAACCACTTTGGTGATTAAAGCTTCAGTGAGATAGTTGATGTCAGTGGGCTCCTAGGAAGTGTGACAGAATATGCGATGGCATATGAGAGCCAGCATCATTTTCCTTTGTGAGGGACAATGACCGAGGGATGTCAGGGAGCTTAGGGGAGTGGCACGGTTACACTGCTTTGTCAGGGAGCTGGAATGGGGACCCCTGAGGGAGTTGAGCCCAAGTGTGACTGTGCCCGCCTCCTGTCTCTCCCCTAAAGGGAGGCACAGTGATTGGAAGTGCCCGATGCAAAGACTTCCGGGAGCGAGAAGGTCGACTCCGGGCCGCCCACAACCTGGTGAAGCGGGGGATCACCAACCTGTGTGTCATCGGAGGCGATGGCAGCCTCACTGGGGCTGACACTTTCCGTTCAGAGTGGAGCGACTTGTTGAATGACCTCCAGAAAGAAGGTGAGACATTTCATCATCCATACTGCTTGTCATGTGACCGTGTGCACGGCATGCATTGTACGTGCACTCTTACCGCCCATCAGAAAGACATGGTAACCACACACAAATGACCAGCCCTGGCCCTCCTTTCTACCAGTGCTTACGGTCTCTCTAGTAATCCGCTCTGTACATGTGTGACTCCTCACCTGCTGGGCTCTGCTTTGCTTCCCTTGCAGGGAAGATCACAGCCGAGGAGGCTACAAAATCCAGCTACCTGAACATCGTGGGCCTGGTTGGCTCAATCGACAACGACTTCTGTGGCACCGATATGACCATCGGTACTGACTCTGCCCTGCACCGGATTGTAGAGATCGTAGACGCCATCACCACCACTGCTCAGAGGTAAGAGCACCTAGGAGGGAGGCAGTAGAAAAGCCGAAGCAAGAGCAGACAAGAGCCAGTGAGAGCGTTTGACTGCAGCCACTGCGACTGCTTTTCTAGAGCCACGACACCCTTTTCTGAGACTCAGCCCTGGAGCACTGAAGATGCTCTGCCCCCTAAGTGCTTTCTGCCACTCTCCAGTCTATTCTTAGGCATGTTATTCTGGGGTCCTGAATACTTGTGATCCCAATGTCAGTGTTTCTCACCCTTCCTGGCACCGAGACCCTTTAACACAGTTCCTCATGTTGTGCTGACCCCCAACCATAAAGTTATTTGCTACTTTACGACTGTAACTCTGCTACTGTTCTGAATCATAATGTAAATATCTGATGCTTAAGATATCTGATATGTGACCCCTGTGGGGGTTGAGACCCACAGATTGAGAACTGCCATCTTACATGGTTGTGGTTCAGACTAAGGCAGATCTTGAGAGCACATAGTGTGAGGTGCCCTCTCCGACCGTGTGGATGTTGTAACCACTACTGCTCAGAAGTAAATAGGTGGGCAGACGGTCAGTGGGTAAACAGGAAGACAGCTGGCGGCCGATTTACCCCAGTTTAGCCTAGTCCTGTGTCCGCTTCTTTTCTATTTGTCTCTGATTTTGGGGACTCATCCTTTCTTTTGGAATGGAGTCTCCATACTGCCCAATGAAGTTAAACTTTTCCTCCCATGTCTTCAAAGACTTTCAGGACACCTACTGAATGGCTAGCAGCATAAATGCATCTCCAGAGGTCAGGGAGCCTGGGTGTGGATGGGGTTGACTTGGTCCTGGCCACAGGGACGTACAGGCTGTAAATCCCATCTTTCTCTTGCAGCCACCAGAGGACATTTGTGTTAGAAGTGATGGGCCGCCACTGTGGGTAAGATCCCCATCCTGACTCATGAATTTCCTAGACCTAGACATGGCCCTTTCCTCTTCCCAGAGTCAGTCCAGAACCTCTGGAGTAGGCCTGGAAGTCATGTTCCACGTGCCATGACCCTCTGTCTCCGCACCATCTCTCTTTACCTACTTATCTGTGCATATGGGCACACGCTCAGGTACACGTGAGAGCATGGGCAGTCTCTGAGCTGGGAAGTCTATGCAGTACTAGAGACCTCCAAGGGCAGTGTCTCATCAACAGGCCTAGCACTCGTCTGCCTCAAGAATGAAATGCTGGGTCCCCGTCTCTTTCTCTCATCAACCATGGAGGCTAGGAGACCATTCTGGGTGTGATGAGGCTACTTGTGGAATATAAAGGTTTCTAGTCCGTGCTTCTGGCTCTCATCCTAGATACCTGGCCCTCGTCACCTCTCTGTCCTGTGGGGCCGACTGGGTTTTCATTCCCGAGTGCCCGCCAGATGATGACTGGGAAGAACACCTTTGTCGCAGGCTCAGTGAGGTATCAGCACTTTATCCTGTCCTTGAACAGCACCCCTCACCCTGCTGCATGAGTGGTCTATTTCCTACCCCTCTGTTTAATTCCACACACCACTTTCTCTCTCGCTCCCGACCAGACAAGAACCCGTGGTTCTCGTCTTAACATCATCATCGTTGCTGAGGGCGCGATCGACAAGAACGGGAAGCCAATCACCTCAGAAGACATCAAGAATGTTAGTGTGCAGCCCTAACCCCCAGCACCCTTGGCTGCTCCTTTGGTGGCTTCTGGGTTGTGACCCTGCATCTCCTCTTGCTCCTTCTGCCCTTGCTTTCCTCCCGCCAGGAGCCGTCGCTGGACAAGACACTTTTGTTGTAGTTCTGATCTTCTCCCGTTGACTTTGTGTTTCCCTTTCTTTGTCCTTTTAGCTGGTGGTAAAGCGTCTTGGATATGACACCAGGGTCACTGTTCTGGGACATGTACAGCGGGGTGGTACACCATCAGCCTTTGATCGGATCCTGGTAAGTCACAGGATTCTGAGGTTGCCCCAGCCTTGCTGTCCCATGGGGCTTATATCATTAGTCATACTGTCCCTCCTCCAGCCTCTAGGCCATAGTGGTTTTCATCCACTCCCATACAATGGCAGGCACTAGCAGCCCTAGTTTTGAATCCAGATCACTGTCTTCAAGCTCTAAGCATCAGTAAAGCTACTGGGATGTAACCCTGGACAGTCGGTTTGGTCATTATCAGCCCAGTTCTCTTGGAAGAAAGGCAATCTACTTCTTTAGCAGTCAGAAGAGGGTATTGTTAAAGTCCCACAATCCATGGATCACAATGTGCCAGGGACATGATTCTCTGGAACCAAGTACAGTCCTTAGGGTTCTGATGACAAGAAGGCAGAAAGCCATTGAGCTTTAGACAAGGTCCGGGCAGGGAGGTAAGGCACAGCAGGTACCTGGTGCACCCTTTAATGTGAACCTCAGCTGAGGACTGGAATGGGTCCTGAGCATCCCAGCTCTTAGCTAAGCAGATGCTTTGTTCCCTGGACTCCTGCAGGGCAGCAGGATGGGTGTGGAAGCAGTGATGGCTCTTTTGGAGGGGACCCCAGACACCCCAGCCTGTGTGGTGAGCCTCTCTGGAAACCAGGCCGTGCGCTTGCCCCTCATGGAGTGTGTCCAGGTGGTAAGTACTGACCCCACTCTTCTCCAGGGGGGCATGAGGTCAACATCTGTGGTTCCAGTAGAGAAGGCAGGATAGTTAGTGAGACATACAGGAAGGGACACGGTGGACTGCAGTCCCTCTCGGTCTGAGGTCTGGGACCTCCACTCACTCAGCGTCAGTTCTGTCATCTGTAAACTGTTGCTAAGGAAAATGGAAGGGCCACATACTCTCTGATATTTTATTTTAAGTGGCAACCTCATACCCTTTTCATGTAGTTATGGAGGGGACACAAATTCAGTGTCCCCCCTCCTTACAATACTAAGTCTTGGGGAGTGCCAATTATTACCTTCTAGCAGGTTATCTCACACGTCTATATGACATCTACCTTAAATGGGCTCTACTCACCCGGGGGTGGGGGGGAAGAGGCTGTGGAGCCTCTGACACAGGATCTCGAAAATGTCGGGTTCTCTACTCCAGGGTAGTCACCCCTTAACAGTATGAATACAGTGGCTGACTGCTGAACTCGAGTGTTAGTCCTGACTGTCGGGCTGACTGCATTCCCCTCATTTTGGGACCCGCTTCTCTCTGAGACTTGAGAATCCAATCCAGCCATGTCTGAGACTGCATCCCCAAAGAGCAGAAGCCAAAGCCCTGAGTAGATGTCGGGCATTGAGCAGCATGTGGCAGGGACCCTTCTTACCTGGTAGAATCTCTCCATTTCCTTGGTAGTTCCAAGATTGGGCAGGGACCGAGTGTAGACAGAAAGCTCCACCACCTGTGGACACTGCTCCACTCTGCCCAGGATTCTAATCTAGTCCCTTTTGCTGTTTGTAATTCAGAAAAAGTTAAAAAGAAAGAAAGATGCTTCTGAGATAGTTTGGGGGACCGAAAGAGGTGTGGCATAGATAAGCGGGATCCCGTCCAAACAGATCTGGTCACGCAGAATCATGCCTCGGGGTTGTGACTGTCACTGTATTCCTCCCTTAGACCAAAGACGTGACCAAGGCTATGGATGAGAAGAGATTTGATGAAGCCATTAAGCTGAGAGGCCGGTGAGAAGATAACTAGAAACTGGCAAACTATAGCAGATGCCAGAATGAAGCCAAATAAATGTATTACTCTAGGCCCAAAGCATGAACGGCTGCCTTTTCTAACTATGGTCTGCAACGATTTCTTCCCCAAGGAAACCAGTTGCAAGGGGCCCAAGAGGCTGAGCCTTTCCTTCTTATCTGTCATTTCTAGAGTCAGAGCTCAGCTGGGTTCTAGGTGTTGCTAAGCAAGGAGCCATCTCCGGTGCTGAGTCAGCACCCGGGACAGGAATGCTCAGGGAGTGTCTGATGAATGAACATTCCCTCCCCACCCCAAAGCCCCTGCCTAGTCCATGCTGTGCCTGCTTAGTTCCTTAGAGGAGTACCCTGTGGAAATTCATTGAGACCCAACTCCTGACCCAGATCCCTGTGGCTGCTTGCCAGGGGGAGCGGCCTGAAGACATCCTGTTCTCTTTGTACTTTTTATAGGAGCTTCATGAACAACTGGGAGGTTTACAAGCTTCTAGCTCATGTCAGACCCCCAGTCTCTAAGGTACTGGCAGCTTGCCCTTCCCTGTCCTCACTTTCTCATTATGAAATGCTACCCATGGTCCACACAACCTTAGCCCTGCTATATCTTTGTCCTTGCTCTTGTTCAGCGCTGCAGCTCTGACCCTGTTTGGTGACTTTCTGTCAGCCACCCCAGATACTAGTCCCGTGCTTTGACCTAGTCCTGGTTAGAGAACTCAAGGCTCACGCCCAGTCCAGGGTTGACAAAAGTGCACAAAGAAACAGGAAAGAGGGCTTTGACCCTGTGGGTCTGATCACACCCTGGTCCACGTCAGCACCGTCCCCTTGAAAGCGTGGTTCTCAGTGGCTACTACTATCAGAATTGTCTGCAGTGCTTATAAAGTATGCAGATTCCTGGGCCCTTCCCTCAGCAGAGTGAGGTCTGGACCAGTGGCAGGATGCATTTTGTCCAATAAGGTCCTCAGGTCAACCGGGATTCGAGTAGTCCAGGGGCCACATGTTGGGAAGCGCTGCTCTACAAGGGCTGCTTGTCTGTTCTATAATGATGACACCGCTGCCTATGGTGATTTGTGGTAAAGAATCTCGCTTCTGTAGGATAAGGTTGCAGGCTCTGTGCTAGTTCCTTGGGAGAGTGGTGTATATTGTCAGAGTTCTGCCTCTCTTGCTGACTTCACCTCTGGGGGCGTCTCTCTTCCTTTCCCCCCTGAACAGGGCGGGTTGCACACAGTGGCCGTGATGAATGTGGGGGCCCCAGCTGCTGGCATGAATGCTGCCGTTCGCTCCACCGTGAGGATTGGCCTTATCCAGGGCAACCGCGTGCTGGTCGTACATGACGGCTTTGAGGGTCTGGCCAAGGGTCAGGTATGGAAACAAAGGAAGGACATACACACGCAGTATGGGGCCACGGAAGGTCAGCATAGGAGTGGCCAGTCCACCGTCTCTGCCTCCTCGCCACCCTAACTTCTCTCCAGGAAGCATAGTTAATCTAGGGGTAATAAAGACAGGAACCCTGGAACAAGTGTTGCTAAACATCACATCTTATTCATTTCTTTGTCCCAGAGCTCAGCACAGCGTCCACCGTCTTAGGTGCTTAATATTCCCGAATGAGTCAGAAGGGAGGAAGAAGTTCAGTGCAGGGGGCAGGCCTGCAGTGCCTGGGTCATCTTCCCACCTAGGGAAACTCTGAAGCATCACAGCCCAAGATGGCCACGGTCACACACGGGCCTCCTGGTGCTCTGGTCATGGTGCACAGCTGCATGGCCTTTCCCTGCAGATTGAGGAAGCTGGCTGGAGCTATGTTGGAGGCTGGACCGGTCAAGGTGGTTCCAAACTTGGTACTAAAAGGTAAATGGCTTGTGGGAGCACCCCGTCCCAGTTACCCTGTCTAGATGCTTTTGAATGTAGGCATCAATCCATTACATCAGGGCCTATGTCTACCACTCTTCAAACTCATAGCATCTTCAGTCAGGACTGAGAGGCCCAACCACATGTAGCAGATCTGACCACTTAAAAGGGCCACCACTGTGTACTCTAGAATTCGTGAGAGTGTGGGGAGAATGGCCCATGGGCCCAGGCACTAGAAAGAGCACTTTCTAGTTCTCTTGTTGTGGTTTGTTTGTTTTGGAGATAGGCTTCCTCTGTGCAGCCCTGGCCGTTCTGGAACTCTCAAGACCAGGCTGGGCTCGAACTCAGAGACCTACCTGGCTCCGCCTCCCAAGTGCTGGGCTTAAAGGCATCCACCACTACTGCCCAGCTCACTTTCTAATTCTTAACTTTCCTCTCCTTCCATCTTGCTGTCTCACCCCCAATTTCCTGTCCCCTGCCACTGGTCAACTAGGACTCTACCCAAGAAGAACCTGGAACAGATCAGTGCAAACATAACCAAGTTTAACATCCAGGGCCTTGTCATCATTGGGGGCTTTGAGGTGAGTGTCCCAGCATTTCCTCCTCTTTCCCTCCCACCTCCCTCCCTTCTCATGTCTGTTTCTGCTGCTCTCTCCTTAGGCTTACACAGGAGGCTTGGAGCTGATGGAGGGCAGGAAGCAGTTTGACGAGCTCTGTATCCCGTTTGTGGTCATTCCGGCCACCGTTTCCAATAACGTCCCTGGGTCAGACTTCAGCATCGGGGCTGACACAGCACTGAACACCATCTGCACGGTGAGCCCCTGCCACCTCCCTTTCCAGTCAGCCCAGATTGTGGTCCTGGTCCTAGAAAGTGAACCGCTTTCTTTAAGTAAATAGCAGTGTTTGAGAAAGTCTCTATCCAGGCATTCGTGCTGGAATTCCTTTTTCCTACCTAGAAATATATCATTGCTATCAAAGGGCCTTTTTGGTTTGCCCTCTGAGGTGATACAGTTTGATATCCCTATTCTTAGCAACATTAAAGACAGGGCAGCTTTCTTCCCAGGAGAGAAGTTCTACAGTGTAGTGTCCTTTTTGAATGTGGGAGCTTGGTGAGGTCCAGGGGTCTCACCAGCCTACGATATAGCTCTGGGGTTGAATTCATGAAAAAAGCTGAAGAAGAAAGATCAGACGTCTGACCATGGCCCGTTGTCTTTACAGACTTGTGACAGAATTAAGCAGTCTGCAGCAGGCACCAAACGTCGGGTGTTTATCATTGAGACTATGGGTGGCTACTGTGGCTATCTGGCCACCATGGCAGGACTGGCGGCCGGGGCTGATGCTGCCTACATCTTTGAGGAGCCCTTCACCATCCGAGATCTTCAGGTAGATGGCCACCAGAGCCTGCTAGGTGTCTCTCTCCCATTCCAGTCTATCTCCTGAGTGTTCCTTCAGTAACTAGAGCTATGAGAGTCAAGGTGATGTTGCAGCTGATGGGCCCAGCCCCATGAAGACTAGAAGAGGTCCTCATAGGTGTTCTCCACCACAGTCTCACACACACGCGAGCATAGCTACTATTATGGGATTGCATTTTGTCCGGTAGCATGTTGTTAAGCCCTTTGGTGGAGTTTGTACTTTATCTTCACAACAGGCATCCAAAGCTATTGTTTCCATATTGTAGGTGAGAAAAGTTCAGAGGGTTTAAAACTTCAAAACTCTTAAGAGAGCAGGTAGTTTAAATGCTTGAGGCATCCATGGTGTCTTCTCAGTTCTGAGGGAAGCATCCTTTAGCCTCTGGGCAGGACTCATCTCATATTTCCCAGAGAGGGTCAAATGATCCTGATTTTTCTGGCTTTGAGTTCAGTGGAGGAGAAGAAAGCTACAAAGTAGAGATTTAGCAGCCAGTTGGGGAACTCTCAGCTCAGGGCCCTGGCCAATCTTTGCCCAAAGGCAGAGAGTAGAAGTCTTCTTTACCTGCCCACCTCAAAGCTCCAGAGAGGGTACAACCCCAACCTCTGAATCACCACTGTGCATAAAACACACCCATGTCAAAAGTGTAAAGGCACATGCTGTGCACACTTGGCTCTGTGGGGGAAGAGGGACCAGAAGTTCCTGGACAGAGAGGTGGGAGAGGGAGGGGCTGAAATGTACTATCATGGAAGCTTCTCTAATACTTCCTCTCAGATGTGCCTGTCTTGGTTTGGCTCTTTCTAAGTATCAGTGGCACTAAACTTCTTAAAGAGATAGACCCAGTTTAAACACCGGCTTGGGAGCGACCCCCCCCCACACACACACACAGAAGATTTGATGTAGAAGAGGGGCAGGCTGTCTGTCCACCCTGAGCAATCCCAGCTAAGCGTGAGATTTCCTGTTGCACTTCAGGCGAATGTTGAACATCTGGTGCAGAAGATGAAAACAACTGTGAAGAGAGGCCTGGTGCTGAGGTACCTCAGAGAAGCTCAGGACAGCTCGGGTGGGAACAGCGCTCCCAGTTAGAAGAGACTAGGCTGTGGGTCCATCAATGGCTGGGAACCTGAGGGATTTGATGTAGAAGGGGGAATAGTGAAACGGCCTATCCCCTGAACTTTGGGAGGAGATAAAACAGCTTTTGAAAGCAAAGGGCAGAGAGGAAGGATGGACTCCCAGGCCTCTGGTTTCCCTGGGGGAGGAAGGTGGACTCTTAGACTTCTGGTTTCCCTGGGGGGAGGAGGGACAGACTCCTAGACTTCTGGTTTCCCTGGGGGAGGGGGAGGAGGGAC
>NW_021620648.1:33300-59430 GCF_004785775.1 Grammomys surdaster | reverse complement strand
ACAGACTCCTAGACTTCTGGTTTCCCTGGGGGAGGGGGAGGAGGGACGGACTCCCAGGCTTCTGGTTTTCTGGCAGGAATGAGAAATGCAATGAGAACTACACTACTGACTTCATTTTCAACCTGTACTCTGAGGAGGGGAAGGGCATTTTCGACAGCAGGAAGAATGTGCTTGGCCACATGCAGCAGGTAATAAGAGACACCCAGTCGCACCTTCACTGGCTACCAGAGCCCCCAACAGCCAAAGAGCTCCCACTGGCTTTCTCCAGTTACCTCCCTGTTACCACAGAACAAGGTTGGGTCCTAACATCAAAACAACCTTATCTTAGACACAACCTGCCTTAGTCCCTGGCCTACTGCTGTGAAGAGACACCATGACCAAGGCAACTCTTACAAAAGAAAGCATTTAATTAGGGGCTTGCTTGCACTTTCAGTTCCTTATCATGGCAGGGAACATGGCTGCACACATGGTGGTAGCACGGCCCGTCTGGAGCGGTAGTTGAGCACTACATCCTAGTCCACAGGCTGAGAGAGAGAGACAGACTAAGTCTGGCTTGGGCTTTATGAAACCTCAAAGCCCACCTGCACTGTGACAGACTTCCTCTAACAAGGCCACACTTTCTAATCCTTCTTTTTTTTTTTTTTTTTTTGGTTTTTGGAGACAGGCTTTCTCTGTGTAGCCCTGGCTGTCCTGGAACTCACTATGTAGACCAAGCCGGCCTCGAACTCAGAAATCCACCTGCCTCTGCCTCCCAAGTGCTGGGATTAAAGGCGTGCACCACCCCCGCCCGGCAGGGTAATCTTTCTAATTGTTTCTAATAGTGTTACTCTCTGGTGGTGGAATATTCAAATGTATGAGCCTATAGGGGCCTTCTTACTCAAACCCCCACACGGCCCTAGAGATGGGATCCATTCTCTTTGCTTGGGATGTAGTTCCTCAACCTTGACATCATTGCCACAGGGAGATGGCTAGTTCTTTGCTGTTGGGTGACTGCTCTGTGCATTGCAGGAACTTAACATCACCCTTGGACTCTACATACTATGGGTCACTCAGTTAATCATACCTCCCTGTCAGTGTTAACAAAACATCTCTGAAGACACTCAGATGTCCCCCAGGGGAACTCTAGTTGAGAACCAGCGATTCTGATGAGGAAAATGGGGTCAGAGAGAAAAACATTTTCAACACCACTTACCAAATGAGAATTAGAGCTGAGTCTGCCTACTTAAGATGGTTTTCCCACCGTACCTTCATCTTCCATGAGCCTGAGGCACGAGTGTAGGCGCGTGTTCATCTTGGCTTCCATCTCCACTGACTGGGCTTCAGGGGATTGGCATCATTGCTGGGTGGTCTAGACCCAGATGGCCCCAGCTCATTCCTGCCTCTTAAGCACCAATGTTCCTCTACCCACAAAGAATTCCCAATATCTTGGGCTGAGGAAAGGTACACAGCTCCTGTGGGAGTGGAGTGTTATTGGGTGGATGGATATGTATGTGTGTATGTATATGTATGTATGTATGTATGTATGTATGCATGAGTGTGTGCATGTGCACACACATACACACACACAGAGTCCTACCTATGTCCTTTTCCTCTACCCTCCCACTTCTCTACCTGCTTTCTCTTAGTTCATAGAAAAACTGACAGAATATTCTGAGGTCCTCCCTGGAACGGCTAGGTTGGGTTACAGAGGACATTTCCATATCAGTGTTGACGGTGACTGCCAAGCTGCCATACTAGCAAGTAGACAGACTGAAATGGGATCTGTCACCTGTGGGATAAAGAGAAGCATGTGATTTTTAACTGACCGTCCCTGTGCTTGATCACAGGCCAGCTCACATCAGGTCCCTTCAGTGTCTCCGAGTGTCTTTCCATGGTCTGACTTCCACCCTGTTAACCCAAGGCCCATTGTTTCTGTATATTTAGATATCTGTGCTTCATTAGGATCCTGTCCTCTAATGTGTCTGATTTTCTCCCCCTCAGGGTGGAAGCCCAACTCCCTTTGACAGGAATTTTGCCACTAAGATGGGTGCTAAGGCTATGAACTGGATGTCTGGGAAAATCAAAGAGAGTTACCGTAATGGTATGTGAGGCGGGAGGGTGAACCCCCTCCAGAGGTCCACTACTCAGTTGACTGAGTAACTGACCCATCCTTTATTCCAGGACGGATCTTTGCCAACACTCCCGACTCAGGTTGCGTTCTGGGGATGCGTAAGAGGGCCCTGGTCTTTCAGCCAGTGACTGAGCTGAAGGACCAGACAGATTTTGAGTAAGTCATTACTGGATTCTAGAACTGCCCTCTTCCTTCTGCTCCCTGCCCAGCCCTGCTTTCCATGGCCTGTTAATAGTCTCCAGTGCTTCCTTTGTGTAGTAACACCCGTGGGTACTTCAGCCTCTTCTGCCTACCTTCTTCCCATAAGCCTTTGGCAGAACTTCACTGGAGTACAATATCACCTCACCATTACTTCATTTCTCTGTAGGCACCGAATCCCCAAAGAACAGTGGTGGCTGAAGCTGAGGCCAATCCTCAAAATCCTAGCCAAGTACGAGATTGATCTGGACACCTCTGACCACGCCCACCTGGAGCACATTTCGAGGAAGCGGTCTGGAGAAGCTGCTGTCTAGACTTGTTTGGAGTGAGGGGGAAAGATCATCTGATCATGGTCAGCTCACAGGCTGGTAGATCTTAAGTCCATGGCGTCAGTGTTCTAGCCCCTCCCCCTCCCCTGCTAGGTTTCCCTGTACTCTGTACCTGCAACCAGGATCAAGCTGTGGCCAGGAGTTGGGGGAGGGGCGGTGAGTGACTCTCCTAGGTAGCTGTCCTTCCCAACCCCCCCAGCTTCATCTGTCACACAGGCTGGATCTCTCTAGTGCTCCTGCTAGATTTCAGCTACTCAAGAGTTTTCCTAAAAATCAGCTTTATTTATTTCTTTGTGATAACAAAGAGTCTTAGGTCCCTCACTTGTACCACAGTGATGAAGTGGAACTACACTAATAAATGCCAGCTGCCACTGTGCCTTGGGCCCTCCTGTTCTTATCCGTCTTCCCAAGGGGACTGCACTGTCAGCCCTGTGTCCCCACCCAGACAGAGCTCCTCAGAGAGCAGCACACGTGACTGTTGCGTGCACTTCTGCTTGCTACAGGGTTTTTGTTGTTGGGGGTTTTGTAGCACCCCTTGGTGTACCCAGAACACATGGGCTGGCCCGCGGCTTGTCCCCTACTGGTCTCTATCGTCTCTATGGTCGATGGCCTGTCTCCGAGCATGAAGTGAGGGCTTAGTTCTCGGTCACACACCCACTACCCAGCTTCCCTTTTCCTAGCCATCCCACAATCTCCGCTCAAATCAGCAGGATTCTGGCAGCTCCTCTGTGGGGAAGACATGTCCATTTTGTAAGCCTGGACAATAGAGACACCCGTTCTGAGCCTGCGTTGGTTGGAGTATGTGTATCTGTTTCGGAGAGACGTCAAATCTTACTTAGCTAAAATCTGACAACAGAAGCTGTACCCTCATTACTCAAGTGTCCACTGCAGTTGGGCTCCAGGCTTGGGACTATAAACTATACTCCAGGTTGACAGGAGCATGTCCTGTTTTTAATTTGCGGTGAAGATTAGCCTCCACACACCAGACTGTGACTCAGTTGCACATAAGCCTACTCCTCCCAATCCATACAGCTTTCTTCTTGCCTGCTGAAGCAGGAAAGACACTCACAGTATTGCAATAGGTATCTGGCTATCTGAAAGACTACTGTACATCCTTCTCAGCAGTTCTAAATAGGCTGTTGTTGTCACAGTCTGAAGTTAAGGCAGCTGAAATACTCATTGGCATACTTTAAAGGCCAGAGAAATTAACATTAAACACCAAGTGCTGTGATAGGCATTCTACATGTTACCATCCTCTTCAGAGACGAGGACACTGTCTCAGAGTGATGTCTAAATTTTAGCAACAAACCGGGAGTCAAACTGATCTTTAAAACACACACACACACACAAGCCAGGTGTGGTGGCACCTTTAATCCCAAACCCTCAGGAGGCAGAAGCAGGAGGATCTCTATGAGTTTAAGGCTAGCCTGGTCTACATAGTGAGTTCCAAGATAGCCAGGGCTACGAAGAGAAACATCTAGGGTAGGAGGATTCTGGGAAGTGGAGGCTTTCTGTACACTATGCCCTGGGATAGCGGATTCAAAATAATTTTTTTAAGCTTTACTTTATGTGTAATGTTTATGAGTGTTTGCCTGCTTGTCAGTATGTGTACCACATACATGCCTGCTGCCCACAGAGGTTAGAAGAGGGTGTCAGGTCCCCTGGAACTGGAACTACAGACGGTGCTGAACCACCATGTGGGTGCTGGGAACTGAGCCAGGTCCTCTGCAAGATCAACAAGTGCCCTTAACTGCTGCACCGGTTCTTTAGTCCCAGTCAAACTGATCTGGAAACCATTCCGCTCCTCACACGCTACCCAGGCCTGACCAACTCCACAGACTGGGAGAAAGAAAGGGGGAGCTCTGCACACTGGGTCACAAGGGCAGCTGTCCTCACTGACAGTCAGAGGAAAAGTGACAGGTCACAAAGAACGGTATTTCAGGATCACAGAAAGATCTGATAACAAATGTAGACAAGGACCACATCCTGTCTTCCCACAGTCAAAGACCGGTGAGGCTGTGTCTACCAGATGCATTAGTAGCCACTGACTAATTAGGAAGTGCCTGAGAAAACACGGAGCCCATGCAGACATCTTGTTCCCAAGTACCACGGGTGTCAGTGATGAGAAAGGAAAGGGCATCTTCAGTGGTTCCCAAGCACGCTGAAGAGCAGAACGGGCCTGGCTGCCTTTCAGAATGGCAGTGCCAAGTTCCATTCTGAACTAATTCAGTCTTGGTGGGTCGAGTCGGGCTTTAGCATTTAATATTCCTGTTAGGCTGAGAGGTGCTGCCTGCAGTACTGGATCTCAGCCTTGGAAACTTGACTTGCAACATCTCTCTTCTCTGGGGTAGGGGGATTCTGGGAAGTGGAGGCCTTTTGCATACCACATCCTCACTTTCCTGTCCACAATCACTTGTTGGGAGGAGTAGGAAAGGCATGCCGAAGAGCTAGCAAAAGAGCTAGCAATTTCTTATAAATGGGCAGAAGAGGAAGCAGAGAAACGTAGAAACTGCAAGTTGCCAAATTTGCTTTTAGAATTATTTATTCTTTTTTCAAATGGGCAAACCCCAGCAACAGCAAAAACAAAAGCAGGCACACTTTTTGAGCTGGCTGCGTCAGAAGGTCCTATTCATTTGGGTGTCGTCTCCAGCCAGCTTTTTAAAAAGTGACTTCCAAACTTGCATACAGATCACTTAAGGTCAAAATCAACTTCATCTAGTTTAAGAACATGAAAAGGAAGAGCATTGTTCACAGAAATGGGTCTTTTTAGGGTAGGCGGGCCAGTGCCAAAGAACCGCTTTTGTATTCCGTCCCCGGCTCCACTTACCCCACCATTTTCTATAGCTCAACAAAAAGCAAAGGTTCCAAGAGGAGGAAAAAACCAACTGCAAACTCTTAGGGAACGGAGCTCTCTGGAGAAGGTAGTGCTGCCCACTCTCCACCCTTACTAGAGAGGCCTTAATCGAGGTACAGGACATTTGTTCAGCTCATTAGTGCAAAGAAGCTTTCAGGGAAAGAGCCGCATTAGAAGGCTGGCCCGGCAATCCTGAGACTGCTGGGAATTTGTGTCTCTTCTCATGGGGAGCAGCCAGATATCCCTGTGAAGTCCCACTGCTGGATGACTAACCCCTGGGTACCACATGGGAAAGAGCCAGTGCTCCTGAATGCCAGGTTCTGAATCCACACCCTGTCTGAAGTTTAAGCACTCATCCTTGGAACATAATTCTTGTTAATTGGAGAGTGGATTTCTTAAACTTCAGATCAACTAGAACTTTTCCGAAGGAACTCTTTCACAATGCTACACCATGGCCCCAGAGGGAAACCACGTAATCTAAGTACTTTACATCTGCCTAGGAAACAGAGTTACACTGCTGACTAAAGTTTCCGACAGAGGACTTGGGGAAGACTTCTTTTGCAGGGTTGAATATAAAAAGGCAACTAAGCAATGAAACAGGAAACAGAAGTGAGGTAAATTTTTTGGTTGGGTTGCTTGGTATGGGAGGGGAGGTGGTACATACATTACTGATATGTGTTGCCTCAGAATCTATAAACCACACAACAGAAACAAGTTCTTTTCTGTGTTCCACAACAAAGAGACAGTACTGCAAAGAAAACCTCACCCAGAGTTGTCTGCATGATGGCAGAAATGTTTCCTCCAGGCTACTCTAAGAGTAACAGGTACTCCTTCAAAGATGCTGGCAGGGGGAGACCCTTCACTGCATCAGGCAGGTACTGGAGACCCAGGCTGCGGCGCACAGCATAGCGGGCGAGGGTTTTAAGAGTCCCTGGTGCTGAGCACAACACAGTCAGTTTTTCGCACAGCTGCTGGTCTTTGGTCACTTCTCGTGGCATGATGCCATTTTTCCTTAATTCAAACTGTCCAACAGCTCTATGGAGGAGCTCAAAGCAGGAGTCTTCCTTCTCTGTTCCCAGTCCTCTAACTAGCAGAGCCACCAGGCGGGAGATGGGTGTCTGGCCTTTTAAGTTGACGACTCTGACCTCAGCACCATAATCAAGAAGGATGCTGACACTCTCGAGATTTCCCTTCATGGCAGCCCAGCTGAGTGGCGTGTCATTGTTGTAATCCAGGGCATTGACAGAGGCCCCGCTCTCCAGGAGAGCCCGCACACACTCAGCATTGTTCTTAAAAGCTGCCCAGTGAAGCGGGGTGTCTCTGTTGCCATCCAGTGCATTGGGGTTTGCCCCATATTCCAACAGGACCTCCACGCAAGCCTCATCTTTCTCTGCTGCATAGTGGAGGGCTGTTCGGTTGTAACCATCCAGGGCATTGACCTGTAGAAAGGAAGGAACTATTTTATACTGGGCAGGTTACTGTGGAGAAGGAAGGGGCTGGCAAAGAATCCTGTACCAATTTTCCCACTGTCTTTGTCATGCAATGCTTTCAACAATAAGGTAGTGTGCATCTAGTTTCCTGGAAGTCCTGGTAAGCAAGATGAGATGAAAGACATAGAGAACTGTCTGACTGGGGCTGGCTATCAGACTACCTAGTGTCTACCTCTCTGCTTATTAGTGTCGCTGTCCTGAGTAGGGAGGAAGGAGGAAAGGATGAAGTCCAAGTCTGCAATACTGCTTTGAGAGAAATTCGGCATTAACTTACCCTAACACTTATCTTGTGATTAATGGTAACCAGAAGGAAAAGTGATGAAGACAGAACTCTGTCCTTTCACTTTGTTGTGTTTTAACCCTACAGAGGCTCAGATGACCTCATTGGCAGGAAGAGCACAAACTTCCAGTGCTAAGATGGCAGCTGCCTCCCTGAAACTATCATTATCTCAAATTCCTAATTTACAGAGGGCTTAAGATCTCCTTCACACCCTATGTCTTAGTTTGAGTTTCCATTGCTGTGAAGAGAAACCATGACCAAGGAAACTCATAAAGGACAACATTTAATTGGAGGTGGCTTACAGTGTCAGAGATTCAGTCCATTATCATGGCGGGCAGCATGGGAGCACCCAGGCGGGCGTGGTGCTGGAGAAGGAGCTGTGAGCTCCACATCTTGACCCACAGGCAGCAGGAAGAGACTACCGTGTTTAATACTAAACACAGCTTGAGTATATATATGGAATCTCAAAGCCCACCCACACAGACATGTACTTCCTCCAACAAGGCCACAGCTCCTAATAATGTCGCTCTCTACGGACCAAGCGTTCAACTACATGACTCTATGGGGCCGAATCTATTCAAACCACCACATTCCATTCCCTGGCCCCCACAGGCTTGTACTCATAACACAGTGTGAAACGCATTTACTCCAACTTCAGAAGTCCCCATAGTCTATCACAGTCTCGCAGTGTTTAAAATTAAAAGTCCAAAGTTCAAAGGATGCTCTGAGATTCATGCAATCTCTTAATTAATGCAATCTCTATAATATCAAAATCAAAAAGCAGATCACATACTTCCAACATCATAGGATATAGATCATAGGATATACATTACCATTCCAAAACGTCATAGTGAGGAAATACAGAAACAAAGCAAGACCAAAAACCGGCTGGGCAAACTCAAAACTCTGCATCTCCATCTTCTTTCAGCTTTGTTGATTGCAACATAGCTCTTTCTCCTGGGCTGGTTGCACTCCCCTTAGCAGCTTTCCTCAGCAGGTCTCCCACAGCTCTGGTATCTTGGGTCTCCAAGGCAACTTCAACCTTACAGCTTCTTGTTCCAACATATCTGGGATTCACACACAATCTTCTGGGCTCCTCCAAAGGGCTTGGGTCACTTCTCCAGCTCTGCCTTGTGTAGCGCTCTAGGCTCTGGTTGACTCCACTGCTGTTGCTGCTCTTGGTGATCAGCCCACGGTACTGGCATCTCCAATATGTTGGGATCTTCCCCTGCAACTAGGCTTCACCAACAGCCTCTCATAGGCTCTCTTCATGGTGCCAAGCCTCAAATCCTTTGCGTGACCCCTTCAGTCCTGGGCCATCAACTGCAGCTGAGGCCCTACTTTCACCAATGGCCTTCCCTGGCCTCTCACAGTCCCAAGCCTCAGCTGCTCTTCATGACCCCTTCATGCCTTCAAAATCAGTACCACCTGGATGACTCTTACACTTTACCAAGTACAGCTGCAGCACAAGGTGCAACCCTGGCTATCTCTGAACACAGTTTCTTTGTGCTCTCAGAAAACACTTCCCAGAAGATTTCACCTCAGTGATGCTGGTCTCTTTTACTCACCACTAATTTCTTACTTCCAGTTAACCAGCATCAACTGTCCCAGTAATGCCTTCTACTCTTGACTCTAAACCAGAGCCACATGGCTGAAGCAGCCGAGTTCTGTTGCTTTTCTGGGGGCTGGAACACGATCCCCCTTTTCTATTACCAGCTTTCTCTTTTTCAACTCCTTCAGCTTGGCTGTCCTGGAACGTGATCTGTAGACTCAGAGATCTGCTTGCCTCTGTCTCCTGAGTGTTGGGATTAGAGGTGTGTACCATCACACCTGATCCTAGACTTTCCTATCATTCCTTTTCACAGGATGGAAGCTTAGCTGGGCGGGATCCTGTTCCAAGGTCACCACTCCCTCAATTCCACTTAATATCTTTAACCCACTAGTCTCCTTGAACACAGGATTTAGCTCCATCCCACTTCTTGGTGTCCTTTTAATCCTCAAACTATACATTTTCTATTTTTCCTTTTCTAAGCTTGCTACATTTCATCAAAATGTTCTTCAAGGACTGAACCACATGCTTCCAAGCTGAGGTTAGGCTGTTTCATTTGCTAATTCGATTAATATGAATCTCTTCACTTTAGCCTCAAGCAGACTGTCCCAGACAATGGCAAAAAGCAGTCACATTCTTTACCAAAGTATCACAAAAACAATCTCTAGGCAACACATTAAAATTCTTCTCCTCTGAAACCTCCTGAGCCAGGACCTCAGATCAAATCCCCCTCAGTACAACTGTCTTCCTTGTTCTTACTAGTATGACTCATTAAGTCACAATTAAGGCATCCCACTGCCGTCCTAATCCACAGTCCCAAAATCCGAATCCTTCCAAACAAAAGCACTGTCAGGCCTATCACAGCACTATCCCAGTTCCTGGTACCAACTCCTGTCTTAGTTAGGGTTTTCACTGCTGTGAAGAAAAGCCATGACCAAGGAAACTCTTATAAAGGAAAATATTTAATTGGGGCTGGCTTACAGTTTCAGAGGTTCCATCCAGTATCATCATGGCGGGAGGCATGGCAGCATCCAGGCGGGCGTGGTGCTGGAGAAGGAGCTGAGAGCTCTACATCTTGATCCACAGGCAGCAGGAGACTACTGTGTTTTATACTAGCCTAGCTTGAACATATGAGACCGCAAAGCCCTCCTATACAGAGACATACTTCCTCCAACAAGGCCACACTTCTAATAAAGTCACTCCCCATGGGCCAAGCATTCAAAAACAAGAGTCTATGGGGGTCAAACCTATTCAAACCACCATACTATACAATGCAATAAAGCAAAACCAAACCATCTAATGGAGTTAACTGTTTTGTTTCGTTAAGCCTCACTTTCAGTCTGGTCACTGGTATTAATCACTCAGGGTATAACCGGGTTTTCACTTCAGGGTCACTTACATTGCAAACAGGTCAATCACAACATTATAGACTATAACTGGTTTGTTTAATCACAAACTTATAGACAGAGAACATCATGGCTGTATGGAGGTGCTATGGTGGCACTGGGTACTTCAGCTTATTGTCCAATGTGTTTGGGACGTCACACTGGCTTGATGGCTTGTAACCTCAGCATATGCCACCTTCAGGGCTGATCACCAACAAAGCTGCCACATTAATTTGTCATGTATTTGTTTAACATCAGCTGCAAGCCAGCAATCCCAACACTTCCAACCGTATTACACACCCTTTTTATAGGTGGGGAATTGTGTCAGAATTGGAATCCATAAAATCTGGTTCCAAAGTCCTTTTGGGGATGAGAGATGGTTTTGGGGATGAGGGATGGTCAGCTTCAGACAAAGTCTTATTATATATCCAAGCTGGAGTCCAGCTTGCAGTCTGTCTGACTCAGCCCTCCCAGTGCTGGGGTCACAGGTGAATACTTGAGCAGCACGGCTAGGGTCACAGGGGAATACTTGAGCAGCACGGCTGGGGTCACAGAGTCTATTCTTTTAATCATTCTTTACATTATGCGGCTTCATGCCAATATCAAGAATCCACTTTCAAAAATTAATTTTGGATTTTTATCTTAAGATATATTACAAAGACAATTAGACCAAGTTATGTTAAAAATAGCTGGGGGTTGGGGGGGGGGAAGCACAAGTGACCAGATCCTGAGGAATGGTCAGCCCCATGGCAATATCTACAGAATCTCACATGTCTAAGACTGTCTCACAGGGCTTAAAATTAATCAGAGTTGAGAAGCCTCTGTACTTCTGTAACTGGATAGTCAACAGGAGAGGAGTAATGGAAACATGACCAGCCCAGGAGGGAGGCAGGGAAGGAAAGACATCAAAACTCCTTCCCAGAGCCGTGTACAGCTTAAGTGCAGGGAAAACAAGAAAGGCAAAGGGATAAGATCCTTAGAACCATCTTGGACTCATATGGATTCATGGTCGGTCACACCTTGCTTTAGTAACGTAAGTGCTAATGTCACTATGAATTACAAAGTAAGCTGGAAGGTGCAGAGAGAAAGTCTAAGAAAACATGAGGGTCAAGTTTTTATGACTCGTGAATGTAGAAGCATTGAAAACGTCACTCACCTCTGCTCCCTTCTCCAGGAGTAACTCCACACAGTCAGCGTCGGACACCATGCAGGCACAGTGCAGGGGCTTCAGTGTGCCGTGCGTGCAGTTCACATCTGCTCCCTGTGGGAAGGAGTTCAGAAGACACAGAACTCACCGACTAGAGAGGGGATTCCTAAGCCTGAATATACCTAACTACAGGTACCCATCACTCTAGTAATGAGACTCAATACTCAAACCAAGGGAATATGGAAGAGGAAGAAAAGGAAGTTAGTTCCCCAGAGCAGAGGCTGGAGTGTTGGCTCAGTGGTTAAGAGCAGTTGTTGTTCTTGTGAAGGACACAGGTTCGATTCCTAGCACGGCTTCCTCAGGCACCAGGCATGCATGTATTGCACAGTTCCCTGGATTAAGCTATTAAGTTTCTCTACAACATAGCCTGCCAAAATGGCCACTTGGACACCTCTGAGGACATGACCTTAAAGAGACCGTCTACCTACTGTCTACGGTCACCCTGCTCTGAAAGTCATAAAAATTAGTCTGTCAGACTGAGGCCAGAACTTTGGCTCTTTTTGTCAACTGGAGAATTTGTCAATTCACCAACTCTAAGGCCATCTTACTGCTCTGTCTGTAGACTCTTCATGGCAGCCTGAGTCTCAGCACTGTTCCGAGTCTGATAAGAAAGATTCAAAGTACGGCATTCAAACCAAAGCCCAGTGACTCAGCAGCGGTGCTGGACTAAGTTTCTACTCCGGAGTCTCCCAGCCTGGCCTGCTGAGGACGAGCTGTCCGCACGCCTTCCTTTGGCGGGGTGCAGCTCTGAAGCACTTACAGAACTGCACTGACACAGAAGATCCTCAAGGTGTTTTAAACCGTGAGATGCAGAGTGACTGCATGGTTACAGGTTCTAAAACATCATTCTGTTACTTCTCCTCAAAGGGGGAAGGGCACCAAACTTTTCTAGGGCACCTGCCATGGGGCAGGGCTGTAGAGAGCTGTGCTTAGACAGCAGAGAACCTGTTTCCTTTCTTAAAAAAAAAAAAAAAAAAGACCAACCAAGAATTGCTTTAGATTATGTGTGTGTGTGTCCCTGTGTAATTTTCTGCATGGCCTCACGTCCCCTGGAGCGACCTGCTATGGGTTCACATGCAATCACTGAGCCACCTCTCCAGTCTCTAATTTTCTTAATCTGTAATTACCACACACTTTAGGGGATGGTGTCTTCTGGGGCACTGGAACTGGTTGGTAGCTATTGTAACCAAGCAAGAAAGTGAAATCTCCCCATTAAACACTCTAACCCAGGTTTGAAGGAAACCTCCGAGGAGTTAAAAGCTGACCCCCGACCCCTTTGCGTGCCTCCTGCTACCAGAGGTAAAACACGTTCAGAAGGCCCTGAGCTGCGTGGCGTTCACACCACCCCCCACCCCCGTGCATGCATCACATCCGGGCAGATTGTACAAAACCAAACCAAACCCCGGGAGGAGGGCTTTCTAGAACATATTTTATAAGGGGACGGACAGTGAAAGGGAGAACACAGGTGAAGCATAATTAGGGACAACATGTTTTAATAATCAGGCTAAAACCACCAATGAACACGGAGCACGGAGTACATGCCAAACCAAGGTGGCAGCTTGAAAATCTACAGTGATTAGCAGGGACTCCCCAGCCCCCCGCCCCGCCCCTCACCCCGCCCCGCCCCGCCCCTTCAGAGGTCCGCTCTGCCAGCAGCCCACTCACCCCCCTGATGAGCTCCTCTACGTTGTCATGTGGGAAGGAGCGGATGGCGGCGATTGTTCGGATCAGGCGTTCGGAGAGGGAGTATTTGCTCTGAATGCTCTGCATAATATACCACATGCTGGAACTCATCAAGGCTCAGAGGATGTTCACATGCTCCAAACTGCCTGAAACAAGTTAGACACATACAGTATCACTGAGTGATTTACCTCTCCTTACGGTTAAGCGGTTTTTTTTTTTTTGAGGGGTCCCCACTATAAAAACAGACTCCAAGAATATTAGCGATTAATCGGTGTCACCTCCTGGGATAGTAAGGCACGAGATTATAACAGCTGCTAGGATGTTAAGCAAACCCGGACACTCCGATCCTTGGGTCCCACGTTCTACTCTCTGATTCAACTAGGACAAGATCCTCCTGGAGCACTACACGGCCTTCAAGGCCAGCACCGAGTAAGAGCTCCTGAAGGCCTAAGAGAGCACGCCACTCTCTTCCTGCTCTGAACTGCTGCTATTTAGTATCGGTAGCACCTGAGGTTCCTGACATCCTTGCCTTACAGTACACGTATGCCCGCACCATCGTTTCTCGTCTTCTCTGCTCGGTAAAGCCAGCCACCGCATCCCAAACGATGCAGATATTTAACAAATGCTGGCTGCTTGACAGACTACGAAAATGTGTGCTACCTGTGAGGAACGGGAGGCGATGGGATAAACCTATCTTGATGGTAAGTCATCTGTGAAATATTTTCAAATATTCAAAAAGGGGGGGGAAAACAAGAAATAAAGTAACATTCTAGATTAAGGGGGAAAGTAAGCATACAACCAACCACTCTGGAATCAACATAAATCTTTAAAGCTTCAAGCCAATAAAAAAAAAATCCTTTCAGCTGTGGGTAATAATCGGATTTAAAATAAAAACAATTTAATAACTGACTAGCCAAAGGTCCGAGAAATACGGTTGTGCACGTGTATTGAAACTACGTTATGGCTGGGCAGTGGTGGCGCACGCCTTTAATCCCAGCACTATGGGAGGTAGAGGCAGGCGGATTTCTGAGTTCAAGGCCAGCCTGGTCTACAGAGTGAGATCCAGGACAGCCAGGGCTACACAGAGAAACCTTGTCTCGAAAAAACAAAAACCAAAACAAGAAAGAAAGAAAGAAAGAAAGAAAGAAAGAAAGAAAGAAAGAAAGAAAGAAAGAAAGAAAGGAAGAAAGAAGCTACATTATGGCAGAAGAGTTCTAGGATGACAGGTGACAGAAACCAATTCAACAAACTTAGTCTCAACTGCAACAAAAGCTGTAACTACAGAAGACTTGTTAAATGACACATCTTAAAATGAGGTGGTGCATTCTTATGGGAAAAAAAAAAAAACACCGGGAGAGAAAGCATAATAAACAGTTCCAAGTCTTTGGAGTATTTGCTTAGGAATCTATGTTCTTAGTATCAACCCCTTCCCCAAGAGTAAAGGCAATGGGAGGGTTTTTTTGTTTTTTTAAGTAGTGCTGGCACATGATGGTCCTCAGTATAAATCTGTTAAGTTCATATTTGACTTGTCATCACACTGCCGAGCACCCAGGATGGCACTCACCAAACCCCTGGGTTAGGTAAGTTGCTGTCAAGGTGTGACTCAGAAGCAAAAGCTTTCACTACAGAAGCTACTAATTTTTTTTGTAATTACACGTGCAACTACTAAGAGGCGCAAATCTGAAAAATATCTTCGATGATTCTGTAACGTGTGTTTGCTTTTGTGCTGGGGTATCCCTTTATACATTCGATGATGTAGTATAAACTCTAGTATTTTCTTTTTGCTAATCAGTAGCCATTTATAGCTGTCTGAAAAGTATACGGGGCTGTGGGTATGGCTTGGTAGTGGCTGCTTAGAATTCGGCAAATCCTCTTAAACTTTGTAACAAAAGGGACAAAAGGGCATGGGGTCAGGGGTGGGCGCAAAGGCACAGTCCGGGTTTCAGCTATGGTGCTGGACAGCAGGGACAAAGCCCACAGTATCTAAAGCAGAAGGCTTGGCCTGACGTGGTACACTTCTGGTACATTAAACAGATGACACTAAACCCTGCACTCATTTCACCGGTGTTCCTGGATTCCAGGCTAAGAACTCTAAATACCCAGAAGCTCCAGGTGAAACTGTGTGCCTTCAGCGAGGACAGCATCTGCTGTCAGGATAGATCAAGATAATCTACCTTCCCGTGGCCAGCAACTCTTCAGTCTGACCCCCGGAGGGTCCTTTCCTCAGCTGTGACTCATTTATTTGCCCCATGCCCTGGTTTTTTTCTCCCTATGGAATGTACAGAAAGCTTTTTTTTTTTTTAAAGCAATGCACAAAGACACTCAACAGACCCAACAGACCCTGCTCTGGGCCGGTCCGAACCTCGACCCCGCGGTGACCTGGGCCTGGCCGGAGGCTCCCAACCCCACGAAGCGGACAGCTGGAGGCTCACAGCTGCCGGATGTGGACGAGCAGAGAGGGGCGGGGGCCACGGCAGTAAATGCCAGGACTGCGGCGTCCCTTGCCGCAGGGAGCCCCGGGCGCTCGCAGCAATCTGGGCGAGTCCCGGGAGCCTCAGCCTGCACCCTGGGGCGCCGACCGGCCCCTGCCCCCACCACCCGCGAAGACCAGGAACGGCGGCCCGGTCCAGAGGCACACAGCCCGGGCAGGCGGCTAAGGGGCGTTAACAGGCTGCGAAGCACCGGCTGTGGGGGCCTGGCTTCATACCGTCCCGCACCCACGGCCGCACTCACCGAACCGCGGGGCAGATCGGGCCGGGAAGCCGCTGTCAAGGCGTGACCCGGAAGCAGAAGCGGCCCGCGGCAGCCCCGGGTTTACAGCGCCAGACGGCGAGCGCGTAGGCGCCTGCGCGCTGGCCAATGTGAGCAAGCCGAGCGCGCCTGCGCAGACTGTGGAAGGCGACGGTTCTTAAACTTTCTTAAGGAGTGGGCCCGCCTTCCTCAGTCGCCGCCTATAAGCGGTGGGCGTGGCCGCGATCACTAGCTCATCCATAGCTTCTGACCTCGCGACCTGCTCCAATGGTGAAGAAAAATCCCGAATTTTAACCCTATTCTGTAAGTCTGCGTCTGTGTGGACTAGGGCATCCCCACTAGTCTGCCTCCCAGAGTCTGTATCTGCAAACTGTCCTGACACCTCCTGCCCAAAGTCTTCTCTGCTTAGCACCACCCATTTAGAGTACAAGCGTCACATAACTGACAAAGCAAGCGACCTTCCTGAAGAAAGATAAGGACAACAATTCTCAACTTAAAATTTTAATATTACTTCTGTTAAAAATATTCAAACATACAGAAAAATTAGAATAGTAACGTGAAATCTTTATAGCATCATCTGTTTGTAAAGCATTGACTTTTTGTCACGATTAAAATCTAGTATTGCTTTTGTTATTTTTTCAATTTTAGGTTGTTCTTGATTTTCTTTTTCTTTTCTTTTTTTTTTTTTTTTTGGTTTTTCGAGACAGGGTTTCTCTGTGTAGCCCTGGCTGTTCTGGAATTCATTCTGTAGACCAGGCTGGCCTGGAACTCAGAAATCGGCCTGCCTCTGCCTCCCAAGTGCTGGGATTAAAGGCGTGCGCCACCACCGCCCAGCGTTCTTCTTTTTTTCTTTTTCAGACAAACTAGTAAATAAAAAAAAAAAACAATCTATAATTCCTGCTGCACTGGGGATTTTTTTTCTGAGAAGACAATTATTTGCCCTGATGGTTACTCTCCCTTTCCCCAACGCAATCCCCAGATTTATTGAGTGGTAAATACTAAAGATTTTAGGTTATGAAAAAAACTCAGTATTTTATAAATGTATGAGTGATTGCATTTTGTCAGTGGTGATAAAATAGACTGCCCATCCAGGTTGTTTTGAGGTGTCTTGGAGACATTACTATGGATTTGTTGAGCCATTTACTGAGTGTTTACTTCCTGGGGTCTCAGTTTTTCAGGGGACAGAGATGAAGTGTAGTTCCTTTTTATTAGGGATTGGGAGACAAAGGATGATTGTGTCAACAAGGTTTTTATGTACAAGGCCCATGCTGAAGAATAGTTCTACCCAAAATGAAACCAAGAGCACATAGGAGGGAGGCCTGTAAGAGGGAGGCCTTCGGGAGGGAGGCCTGTGAAGAGCCTCAAAGGGAAAACTAGTGCTATTGACTCCCACCTGACCTTCCATTCAAAGATTTCTTTCTTCTCAAGAAAATGAGGTTCTTTGGCACCAGAGAGTTTGAAAGGTGTTCCCTGATGTTGTCGAGTCAATAACGACATTATTATTTCTGCCTGTGAGTGGGAGAGGGCTGCAGCTGCAGAGAATGCACATCTCAGTTCCTTGTGGGCCTCGTAACAGACAGGCAACACAGAGTTGCCTAAAGAGCAGTCGAGAGGCATGGGGGAACCAGATAGCTGAAGTTAGGGAGGAAGGAAGCCTAAAATCCATAGTTTGTTGTAGATCTGCACTTCCATGTCTCTCTAAGCGAAATGCATTTACTTATGGGGGCTTTGCTGACGGGAATCTCCAAAGAATAGTTAAAAGCCTCAAGGGGGAAAAATCAGCTTCTATCATCTGTTGACCTTCCAAAGAGCAGCCCTCTGGATTCCGGCATCCTGCTTCCTCCTGCTTTTACACAAGCAGATGGAATAGCAGCAGGCTAATGGGAGGAGAGCTTTGGTGGTGTGGGTGGAGGCAGATGTCAGTAATCTAGGAGAAAGCTGAAGGCTGGTGGCCACCAGCCATGGCCCCACTAAGGGAAGGAGAGAGCAGTTAGTCTTGGACTGATTAATACCTTAGCATGAAGATTTGAGAATATGACTAACATTTTAGACTAGAAACATTTTGTTTTTGTTTGTTTGTTTGTTTGTTTTTGTTTTTTTCGAGACAGGATTTCTCTGTATAGCCCTGGCTGTCCTGGAACTCACTTTGTAGACCAGGCTGGCCTCGAACTCAGAAATCTGCCTGCCTCTGCTTCCCAAGTGCTGGGATTAAAGGTGTGCACCACGACTGCCTGGCAAGAAGAGTATTTTTTTTCTTGGTTTTTCGAGACAGGGTTTCTCTGTATAGCCTTGGCTGTCCTGGAACTCACTCTGTAGACCAGGCTGTCCTCGAACTCAGAAATCCACCTACCTCTGCCTCCCAAGTACTGAGATTAAAGGTGTACGCCACACCGCCTGGCTCCCTAGAAACATTTTGTTTTGTTTTTGTTTTTGTTTTTTTTTTTTTGTTTATGTTTTTCGAGACAGGGTTTCTCTGTATAGCCCTGGCTGTCCTAACTCACTCTGTAGACCAGGCTGGCCTCGAACTCAGAAATCCACCTGCCTCTGCCTCCCAAGTGTGCCACCACTACCTGGCTCCCTAGAAACATTCTAATTACTAAATCTAGACTTTTTTTTTTTAATTTCAAGGGACTTTTCTGTAAAAGATTAATTGTCAGAGAATAAACCAAACGGTAAAGGTCTATGTACTTTTCTGTTCAGGAACCAAGGAAGATAACGTAAGCGCAGCTCCTAGGTTAAACATTTGAAAAGATGCTAAAAGCCAAAAGAACAAAGTTACATTTGACCACAGTCTATGACCTGTGCGTTCCACATCTGAATTTCATCCCTATGTGCTCATTGTAGTAGTTAATTCTGTCCTTTGTAGTTTGAATAGAAACAATTTATGAGTTGGGGGGGGGTTGTTTTTTGTTTTGTTTGTGTTTTGCGTGCTGCATTTCCCATAAGACTTTTAGGTCTTTTCCCCCATGTTAATTTTAATTCTGTCCTTAAGAAGGGCCCGGTAGATGGTGTTAACTGGCAGACAGTCTAACTAGTGTTTCTATTTTCAGACCTGGGCATGAACTTGAGCTGGAAACTTGATAATGCTGTTATGGTTGTACCCACTGCTGCTAGTGGCAATCAACTTGGGTTATTAGTATCCAGACCATGTAGAGGCCATGGGAGTGAACCCGCATACAAATCTGATGTCTTGCCTTTTAAGTCACATGTGTAAATCCTTTTAGGAGCAAAACAATCTGTTCATCCTCTCTTATTGTCTCCAACTATTCTCCTAGTTTCACATAGATCCTCTGGAGTGACCAGAAGCTGGAGGAGAGGAATTCTGCTTTGCAAGCTTCTAAGTGGCAGCAGAACGCCTTTGACAACAGTTTTCTGGGCTCTGGCCAAACTCATAAAAAACACCCCCACCTCAGACCGCCTTCTTCAGAGTCACATGTCTAATGCTGGTGGCAGTTTTTCCCATGTCCTTCCTAGAGATATTTAAATGTAAGGAGAGACTTTTTTCCAAATGCTCTTATCACCAAAAGAACAGAAACCAAAGGAATTTGAGGGGAGAAGGGATGGGTCAAAATTGACAGGATAGAGTGAAAAATTAGGATCCATGTGTCATGTAGCTAGCTGGGATAATAACTTTCCCAGCTAATAACACAATAACATAGTTTACCTTTCTCTGAACTTACTTAATATTTAGAGTTGTGGCTTCATGTAACCTTTTTTGAGACAGGGTTTCTTTGTGCATCCCTGGCTGTCCTAGAACTCATTTTGCAAACCAGGCTGGCCTTGAACTCACAGAGATCTTCCCACCTTTGCCTCCTGAGTGCTAATGTAATTATTTATATTTAAACACAACATAAGACCACGTAAGCACAGTAGGAACCAACATTCCAATTCTGAGCAAGTTGCATTCCGCATCTCAGCCTCCGTTTACCAACCCATACAGTGGGATCAGAGAACACCTAATCCAAGGGTAGATTCACAAAACTTAGGCCCTATTTGTGAAGAGAAGTTTTATATGCTATATCAAGCTGTTCTCTAGTTTGTACTAGAGTCATCTGAGAGGAGGAAACTTAACTGAGAAAAAAAAAATGCCTCCAGGAAGTCAAGCTGTAGGCAAGCCTGTAGGGCATTTTCTTAATTAAAGATTGAGCCATAGCGCCACCCCAAGGCTGGTGGTCCTGGGTACAGTAAGAAATCAAACCCCAACATCTCTCCCCACCAAATGAAACCTCCAGTGCTGGGAATGGATTCATCTGAGTTGTTGTCCAAAGGGGCTCCATGGAAACACAACTCAGCCTATCGCCGAAGCTATTGATCCTTCTCTACAAACTGATGACCACCCTATATTGCTGAAGACACATAATGTAGAGTGAAAAATTATAGATACTGGGCATATAGAATCCTTTTTGGACATGTGAAATATTCTTTAGGCTTTCTTTATAAGGACATGGAAAATTTTCTGAGAAACAGAGCCATGAAGCAAATTGGGAATGTGGACAGGCTAGTTACAGGAACTGGCTAGAATGCAAGTTAGCCAGCTGGGAACCAAGCTGAGAACCGCAGTGACAGGGCAAGGCCACAGTGACAGGGCAGGACCACATTCTTGAGAAAGATAAGCGTACAGAGAGTTTTCACCTGATCCTGACTCACGTAGGTTGGGTTCCTTTGGAATGTTCCGCTATTTGTATGTTATGCCACCTTAACAACCATGAGCCCCCTCCCCATTCCTTGGTTTGTGGTTTTCCCCCTTAAAAACTCCTCTCAAACTGGCTGTCGGGGTCAATTCAGCTCCTGCGTGGGCATACGAATTGACCGACAGCTAGCTGTCACATGCCCTAATAAACCTTGCTATTGCTCCAGTACGTGGTGTCTCGAGCAGATTACTGGGTGGTTGCGACTTTCTGAGACTTGAGTGAGGGTCTCCCCTCTGCGGAGGTCTTCAATAACTCACTGAACACAGAGAAGTCTAGCTGCTTCTCACCTAGAGCCTTCCCCCCTGCTGACTAGTGTTCATGGTACCAGAAGGTCCTCTGCATGCTACCAAAGGAGAACAGTAAATACCGACCCAGCTACAAACCCTTTCATCTACAATGGTGGATGTAGGGAGTGGTTCTGATGCTACGGTCCTTTTCCCCAACTGGTTCTTGATTGATCAATAAAGATACCAGGGGCCAATTGCTGGGTGGAAGGCAAGGAGCAGGACTTCTGAGTCCCCACAGGTAGACTAAGAGATACGGGTAAAAAAAAAAAAGGGGGTGGTATTTTCACCATGTTTTGGAGAGTGAAAAGGTGACCAGCCATGTAAAATCTTGGGAGGAGTGGCTATAGGCCACTTTCCCAGACCGGAGATTAGAAATGCAAATAAGTGGAGGGCAGTTTGGGATTGCTGAACAAGGAGAAAGTAACTGAGCAACTAAAGTTTAGGGCAGATTTAGGATGATGAGGTAAGAGTATTAGGAAGGACATGCTGTCCATGGGAGTTTAGAAGTGCCTAATAATTAAGGCAATAAGGCAGGTTGAATATAAGCTAATTGTGTGTGTGAGTGTGTGTGTGTTTCATTCGTGGATCCGAGGGAACCTGGGCGGGGCTGGTAGCGAGGTCCACCCAGAGCTTAAAGTGGGGTAGCAAAAACTTCACACTACAGGTGACTGCCTGCAAGATATGCTGGTACAACAATAACGTAAATGTTTGGAAATTACCAATGAATGTCTTACTGGATTTAAGGGCCACTCCATAAGATGGAATCTATGCCCTTTACCTCCCTGATGGCCAAGAGCCTAAGACTAGACACATCATGGATGTAGAGAAAAACCAAATAAATATATTGTTCTGCTAAAGGAATGCTCTGGCGTACATATATCAGTGTCTCGGTCATCATCAGAGAAGCTTCCTCCTACGGTAGACTGGAACAAATGTAGACACAACTGGACAATATGCAGAGTAAGAGACCTTGGAACACTCAGACAGTCATAAATGGGATGTCTCCACTAAATCCCTCCCCTCGGGGCTCAGGAAACTGCAGAAACAAAGGCAGAAAGATTATAAGATCCAAGAGGGATGGAAGACACCAGAGAACAGAGACCGCCTAGACACAGGATGATCGATGCATCGATGAACTCAGTGACCGTGGCAGCATCAACTGAGCCTGCGCAGGGCAGGGAACCGTGGCAGCATGAACTGAGCCTGCGCAGAGCTAAGTCAGATGGGCTTCCAGTGTTCGGAGAGGAAGTAGACACTAGACCGCATCCCTAACCTAGAAGCTATCTCGGGATATGATGACTACTCGGGAATGATAAATTAGTTTTCTGAAAAGAGTCTCACTGGGTACAAATAACACTAAGGGCAAGCCCCATGCCCAGCAGCAGACGGCCAAGACAAAATAAACGCAGCATACCTTGGGAGAGTTTTGTCAGAGTGCTTTGTCTAGGTTTTTATTTGTTAACCTTACACATTTTTTACTTAAATATTATATGGTTTCCAATTTTGTTTCTATGGGTTTTCAGTGTGTCTGAGTGTGTGTGTGTGTGTGTGCACCTAGGCACCTGTATGTGTTTCTTATGCTTTTTCTTTGGCTGTTTTTTCTTCTGTTTGTTTTGTCCTATTCCAGTTTGTTTGTTTTTAATTATTTATTGTTATTATCCATTATTATATATTTCAGTGTGTTCTCTGAGAGAGAGTTGGGTGGGGGTGGGTAGGATCTGGGAGGAGTTGGGAGAAGGGAAACTGTAACTAAAATTTATTGTATGAAAAAAATCTATTCCTAAGGAAAAAAACTAAACATGTGCTTACAATATGGCCACATGGAAAAAAACAAAACAAAAGTAGCCTGAGCCAGGCATCAGGTACAGCAGGCAGCATCCTCCACAGCCTCTGTGTCAGTGCCTGCCTCTAGGTTCCTGCCAGGTTTGAGTTCCTGCCTTGGCTTCCCTCAGTGAACTGTGACTCAGGATCTGTAAGCCAAAGAAACCTTCCCCAGGTTGCTGTTGACTACAATGTCCATCACAGCAATAGTAACCACAACTAAGATAGCAGGCATACGACAGATACAAGGTAATCTGAACTATGGAAAAGTGACCTCCCAAAGACGGGGACAGGAGACTGTCTTCTCTTAGCCGAGAAAGAGGCTCAGAGGTCAAATCAGGGAAAAACTGAAAAGGAGATTTGGGAACTAAGAATAAAGAGAAAGTTGGAAGGAGACAGGATGCAGGCTTAGGCTGAGTTACCCCACTAGAGCAGAGCAGTATTAGCGTGTAGCTGGAGAGACTCCCAAGACGCCTCAGGATTAAACAAAGGCGTCTTTCAGAAACCGCCTGAGGCAAACACCCTCTCAACATTCAAATGCTGCTTCTTTTTGCTTTCTTTTTCATTTTCTCCAGGACTCAGGAAAATTAATGAGTTATTATTTTTTTTAGTGAAAATTGCCTTTATTTTGTTCTATAGAATCCCAATATTTTCCACAACAAGAAATAATTTTAAAACATCTTCGTAGAGAAAGAATGCTTGCGGGATATTGAAGAATTACAGTAAAAATTCAATTAACATAATGATAATATTGAAATAACATATACATGCTACATTTTCCTCAAGAACATAAGAATTGCAGTTTAATTATTTGGTAACACTAAAGTGGGTGAACCCTTGCAGGAAAGGTTTTTCTTTCTTGCCTATGGAAATTTTTTTTTTTTTTTAGATTTATTTATTTTATTTATGAATATACTGTAGCTGTCTTCAGACACACCAGAAGAGGGCATTCAATCTCATTTCGGATGGTTGTGAGCCACCATGTGGTTGCTGGGACTTGAACTCAGGACCTCTGGAAGAGCAGTCAGTGCTCTTAACCGCTGAGCCATCTCTCCAGCCCAGGGAAATGAGATTTTAAAACACCCACTTTCTGGTATGATTGACTGGTTTATACCAGTGGTTCCTAATCTTCCTAGTGGTTAACACAGTTCCTCGTGTGGTGACCCACCACCATAAAATTATGTCATTGCTACTTCAGAACTTGTAATTTTGCTACTGCAATCTGATTTACAGATTACAAAGAGTTACAAATTGTGTTTTCTGATGGTCTTGGGCAACCCCTGTGGGGTCAAGACCCACAGTTTGAGACTATCTGGCCCACACTAATGTGGAGTGTCTTAGTAAAAGAGAGATCAGATTGTCTGAAGCAGTTCTAGCAGCCTGAAAAGTAAATTAGTTTCCATCTCAGAATTCTCTGCAGGATCATGGCCTTTGCCACTTCTGATAGGAATGTCTCCCCCTGGAGGACAAAGAGAGCACTTGTTCATTCAGGCTCCTTCCCCAAAGTTCAGTAATTAGTACATTCTAAAAAATCCTTGATTTTACTTTTTAATACATTCATTTATTTATCCTTCCATTCTTTATTTTTTTTTAAAAAAAGGATTCATTTATTTATTTTATGCACATGAGTACACTGTAGCTGTCTTCAGACACACCAGACCCCATTACAGATGGTGGTGAGCCACCATGTGGTTGTTGGGAATTGAACTCAGGAACTCTTGAAGAGCAGCCGGTGCTCTTAACCGTTGAGCCACCTCTCGAGCCACCTCTCCCGCCCCCCCCCCCCCGAGTCCTTTCAACATGTATTTATTAAATGCTATTGCTATGTCTGTTAACTATGAGAGATGCTGATGGTACTGCCACGAACAAGATAAACATACCCCTGACTCCAGGGAGATTACAGTTCATGTGGGAAATACGTATTACAAAACCTTTGGAATACCTGCAGAGTCACAATAGCCATGCACGCTGTACAGAGAAAGGGCAACACATGTGTCTTCCCAAATGTGTATGCCGAAGTCTTAGCCCCCAGATGAGCTTCTGAAAGGTGATTGCTCGTGAATGTGGCGAATGTCCTCATAAGAGAGACCCCAGAGAGATCCTTTCTCCTTCTGTCAGGAAGGACAGAAGTGAAAGAAGGATGGTCTGTGGGGGATGGGCTCTCACCACACATGGATCAGCATCTCGATCCTGAACTACAAATGTCCATTACTGTGACGAGTACACTTTTGTTATTTATAAATAATTCAGCATATTTTGTTACATTGCATACTAGAATAGAACAGAAAAGTTGAAGAATAATAGAGTTACTCAACAAAGGATTCGTGGTGGAAGGCTGAGTGTGAACGTAACTTTCATTCGCCAGACGTAATTGTGTAATTGTCGTCTCAGAGGCTTCCTGCTGAATAAGCTCCCCCTTTCTAGTTCTTTCTGAAGTCTGGCTGGTTCATCTCTGCCGTTCTGGCTCAAACTCCTCTCCAAGCTGACTGATTCAAACTGGCTGTCTTCAGCTCCTCACTGAATTGGAAAAACTGGCCCTTAGTTTTGCAAACATAACTTCACTGACTGAGCTGACTGAAAAAAAAAAAAACTGAATTCAACTGCACTGCACTGAACTCAGCTGAACTCCAATGCGTTGTCTGAACTGAACTGAGGGGCACTCACTGAGTTGCCCTCCCCTCCTGACACCTCAGTAGCCTCCCTTTCCTGTCTGTTCACATGAGAACTGGGCCTATCCTGTCTTTGACTCATTCTATCAAATCTGTCTCTGATTTGCCACTCAATTGGAGATCACTTTCCCTGCTTCCTTCGACAAACTAATCCCCCTTCATTTGGGGGGAGGGATTAAAGGTGAGTACTACAGGTGTGTCTGGATTCCAGCCAGAGGGATTGAAAGTGTGGATCACACAGACCTAGGTCTTTGGCTATGATCCCTTTCGAGAGTAGCCATGTTGATGGATTCAAATTCCTCTACAGTTAAGAAGCAGTTCCCTGGGTGCAGATCTGGAAGACGGGTGGGAGAAGTAGGTTAAAGGTGAGGAGATGGTTCAAGAAGTGATGCTGAAGAATACTGAGCACCAGAGAGTGCAAAGGCTTTGAGAGAAGAGAAAGAGGCCAGGATGGATAGCAGATGACACAGGTGGAAGCCAAGAACAGCAGAGAGACTCCAGACCAGGTGGAGGCTTGGGGGTCACCTTAGAGTTTCTGAACTCTGTCCCCAAAGAATGGGAGCCCACTACTGGGTTTTAGGCAAGTAAATCATCCTGCCAGCATTTTTAAAGGGTCACCCTGGCTTCCCGAGGTAGAATCATTTACATGTGCAGTAGGACGAGGATCAAAGACATGAGAAGTAAGTGATCCAGACAACAATGATGGGGCTGGAGGCGGCGGCCACAGAGCTGTGGGAGAATTTGATTATATATATATATATATATATATATTAATATATGATATATTATAGATAATATATTAATAATATATTAATATAATTATATT
>NW_021620648.1:12075-33200 GCF_004785775.1 Grammomys surdaster | reverse complement strand
TGTGTGTGTGTGTGTGTGTGTGTGTGTGTGTGTGTGTGTGTTTGTTCTGTTTTTCGAGACAGGGTTTCTCTGTTTAGTTCTGGCTGTCCTGGAACTCACTCTGTAAACCAGGCTGGCCTCGAACTCAGAAATCCGCCTGCCTCTGCCTCCCAAGTGCTGGGATTAAAGGCGTGCGCCACCACCGCCCAGCGTGAGAATTTGATATATTTTCATGTCAGAATTAGCAGGGGTTCCTAGTGAGCATAAGCAACACGACTCTTTCTCCTCCCAGGCGCCAGTGTGCTCATGCATACACTAAGGAGACGGTTACAAAGCTAGGGCAGGAAGATGGGTTGAGACAGATGAGTTTCAAGGTGGACCCATCAACCTCTTACTGAAGCTCCTACTATGCGCCAAGCACAATGCTTGGCGCTAGACACTAACGGTTTACAAGTGAAGGCATGGTTATCCTCAAGACACCAGCCTACTGGAGGCTGCCACCCCACTTGTGTGATATTTAATGGACTTACACAAGAATGAACACTGTTCCGTGGGCAGCTAGGGGAGGTCTTTGCACCACCCGGGAGTTCAGCGAAGACTTTTCAGGAGGGATAAGTAAGCGAAGTTTTGAAAAATTACAAGAACTCATTAAGAAAAGTGGGAGATTTTTCTTCTCCTCAATCCTCCAGGAAAAGTCAAGATAATTTAAGAGCTAAATAGATTTTTGTCATCGTGTGCGTGTGTTTTATTCTGCAAATGTCTAGCATGCCGGGGTCTCCCATTCCAAGATGGAGACAGTCAAGTGAGCTCACAGGCCCTTTTTAAAGCACATTAGGGAAATTCCAGGGTAGGAGACCTTTATCTTGGTCCATCTCTAGGGACATTTCAAGAACCATTACTGTGTCATGGGAGCAGGAAACTGTTGCTGACCCATTGCCCTTGCTTCAGGCCAGAGTTTTTTTTTTTTGTTTTTGTTTTTTGTTTTTTTTTTCTAGTAACTGATTTGCCTGAGCTTACCTGGACTTGTGAGCTCACTTGTCTGTCTCCATCTTGGAATGGGAGACCCCGGCATGCTAGACATTTGCAGAATAAAACACTCTTTGCTTCTTCATACTGTTTGAGTTTGTAATATCACTCTTCAGCAAATGATGAGCCCTTACAATAGTATACATGTTTTTAAAATTTTTCCTAAAAGTAACCAAAGTGGTTCAAGATGGAACTTTAAAACCTTTGATCTCGCCGGGCGGTGGTGGCACACGCCTTTAATCCCAGCACTTGGGAGGCAGAGGCAGGCGGATTTCTGAGTTCGAGGCCGGCCTGGTCTACAGAGTGAGTTCCAGGACAGCCAGGGCTACACAGAGAAACCCTGTCTCGAAAAACAAACAAAAACAAACAAAACCTTTGATCCCAACCCCATTTCAAAGCAAAGGAAAGGAAAATGTCAACTTTTCCACTTAAATATAAATGTTACGTTGCCACTAAAATACAAGATAATATAAGGTGCAGAGAAACTGTAGAGAAAGCTAAATAAATAAATAAATAAATAAATAAATAGCAAGCTAAATATTAAGGAATAAAAATCAAAGCAGAAAATGTGATAATTGTTTCAGGAACACAAAGATAGATCGACGTTAGAGAATTCACTAACAGAATTAAGTATTGTGCACAGAAAGAAAAGTCTTGATATTTTTCGCCACCGATGCTAGAGAAGCGTTTGAAAAACTTCAGAGTGAGTTCCTACTAAAATAGTGCTCAAAAAGAAGGATAAAAGCGTATGTTTATAACATCACAACCCATCTTGCTTACAGGTATCTTACTGCGATCACACGGAAACACTGGAGGTTCTTCTAATGTCTAAAAGAAGACAAAGATGCCGATCAACTGCACAACATTTAACACACTTTGGGAGGTACTTGCCCGTGTACTTATGTACTTATTTACTTTTGAAGACAAGGTCTTGCTGTATGCTTCCAGCTGGCCTGGAACAGCTGGCCTCAAACTTGTAATAGGCCACTTGCTTCTAGAATTACAGAGGAGCACCACCGGAGGAGCACCACCACACTTTACTTGCCAATGTATTTTTACAGAAGAAATCAATTAGGCTTGTAAGAATGTATTTAGACAGTGCAGCTAGAAAAGGACAAGAAACCAATGAAAAGGTAATGTAAAAGACAAGATGGGCCAGTGAGGAGGTGGCTATGAAAGCCATAAATGGGAACAACAGGTTTCTTGTACAAGGAAGACCCAATTAGAAGACAATGTAGAAGTGGCCGAGATAGTTTTCAAAAGAAGCTACGATGATAAAAGTCCCTAGGTACAGTGCTAAAAGGAAATGTATAAAATCTATGAAGAATATTTCTAATATTCTCTCGAGATATAAAAGCGGACATAAATAAATGAAAATTAATTCTAATTCCAATAAGATTTCTAGCAAGTGGATTTGATTTTTGTCTGAATTTTTAATTATACAAATTGGTTCTTAAGTTTACACTAAAAAAAAATCCCCAAACCCAAACCCAAACCAACAAAATAATCAAGAACAAAACAAAACTCCAGGAAAGCACCAGAATGAAAAGAAATGAGAGGGGCCATCTTACCCAATATCTAAAATACGTTAATTCTTCAAAATTAAATCGATATACAGTTGCTTCATATGAAAAACTATACTGACAGAGCAAAAGAAAAGGTTTAGATATCAGTTTAAAATAGCTACACATTTACTATGTATTAAAGATATAAAACAGAAAACTTTTTTTTTCTTTTTTTTTTTATTTTTTTTAATAATTTTAATTTTGGGGATATGTTCTATGGAGGTGTAGTGAGGTGTGGGGGAAGGGGGTACCTCAGCAGGCCCATGCCGAGGCATCCCTTCCCCCTGAGGGACCAGCCACACGATGATATACTATAGAATAGAGTTTATTCAGGGCATGGGGAGGGGAGTTAAGAGGGTAGTAGAGGCAGAGAGAGAGAGAGAGAGAGAAGAGAGACGAGAGACGAGAGAAGAGAGGGGAGGGGAGGGGAGGGGAGGGGAGGGGAGGGGAGGGGAGGGGAGGAGCCAGACAAAAATTTAAATTATTTTAGTATGTCTGTGTACTGTATGTGTGTGTTCTCTCTCTCTCTCTCTCTCTCTCTCTCTCTCTCTCTCTCTCTCTCTCTCTCTCTCTCTCTCAAACACCAGAGCTGGTAGACTAAAGATCCATGATCCCCATGGGGTAAGAATGAAGTCAGGTTCAACATGACGTGGATAAGCAGTGCTGGATCAAACTTCTAGAGTCTGATGCCTGGCAGTTTATTGTAAGCACATTTAAGTCCAGTACAATTTAGGAAAAAGTTTCCTGATGTGAAATCCCCTAAGCACAAGGAGGAATGATTACACAGAAACTCTTCTCTGAGGATGTGTCACTTCCTCCATAAAGATGGGTTCTAGAGATAAGCTGCATGTGTCATCTTAAAGGCCTAGGGAAGGGCCTGGTGTGGTCTCTGTCATGCAGATAACATAGAGGTCATCTGGGCTATTAGCTACTTCTGGTTCTGGTTGTGGGAGCTTGGGGAAGCCCCTGATCACACAGAGAATGCAAAGGTCACCTAGACTATTATCCATCACTGGTCCTGCTTGTGGGAGCTTGGTATGGCCTGGCCCTACAGATAGCAAAGCTCATAGGCTATTAGCCACCTCCATTCCCAACCTTCTGGGTAGAAAAATAGGTTATGCTTTTTTTTTTTTGAAAAGACAACTCTGTGTGTTCAGCATTCCCAAGTCTCCCTAGTGCTATCTGTGTGCACAGGGACCTTTGTCCTCCCAGTAGCTATTTGGGTTGGGGGAGGTAAAGTAGAATTCATAGCTATAACATACCCTAAGATAAACCCTGTCTAGCTGGGCTAGTTAAACAGTGTAGCAAGAATGAAAACCCTCAGGTCCTAGATGAAAATGTGGGTAGATTGATCCACAGGGGTAGTGGACGAACTATCTTCATGACTCTAAACTCCAATATCTACAAAAAGCTGGTATGACAGAATTTTAAAATTTGCATGACCAGAAGACTTTTAGAAAGGCCAAAGGGAAAATGTGCCATTGAACATAGTATTTACACCAGATACCATGGGGAAAAGGTAATTTCTTTAACGCCAGAGGAACTCCTGGAAAAAAAGACACAAATATAATTCAAGAAGTAGCCTGAGACATAAACAATTTTAAAAGTCAAGTATTTAAACTGTTGAAATAGTCTAAAAAGTCATGCGATTTGATTTTTTTTGAGACAGGTTTGTGTGTGTGTGTGTGTTTGTATGTGTGTGTGTGTGTGTGTGTGTGTGTGTGTGTGTAGCTTTGACTATACTGGAGCTCACTTTGCAAACCAGGCTGGTCTCGAACTAAGAGATCTGCCTGCTTCTGCCTTCCGAGTGCTGGGATTATTAAAGGTGTGTGTCACCACTGCCAAGCCAGGCAATTTGATTTTAAAATATGAAAACACACTCAATTCATTCAAAGAAAAAGTGAAATTATATTACGTTGATATGTAGTGTTTTTTTTGGTGTTTTTTTTGTTTTTGTTTTTTGTGTGTGTGTGTGTGGTGTGTGTTGACAAAACTGTGGACATGCATTTAAGTAGCCAGTTGCTACTTTGTAGAGTTTTTCTTTCCTCCACCCCTTCAACCCGCTAACACTAGATACCAGAGGAAAAAAAGGATAATGTTATCTTCAGGCTACTTCCTGCTGATTGGGGGCATTGATTTCTTTAGGTCAAGTTGGATCTTCATCTTCAGGTTATCTAATTTCTTCTTCTTTCTTCTTTGTGGAAGACGAACGACTACTTAATGAACCACGACCAACAAAAAATTATGCAAGGCAAAGGAAAAAAGCCAGCCCAGAAGTTTCTTTGGTTTTCCTAGCAAACAACATTTCTTCCTTTCTTCTCGTTTTTTAGTTGTTGGTTGGTTGGTTTTGTTCTTTTGAGACAGGATTTCTCTGTATAACCCTAGCTGTCCTGAAACTTGCCCCATAGACCAGGCTGGCCTCAAACTCAAAGATCCCTCTGCCTTAGCCTCTGAAGTGCTGGAATTAAAGGCATATGCCACCACTACCCCTCCCAAATGATAATCTTTCAGTGAAAGTGACATACTTTGAGAGGCAAAAGAAGACCTGTTGGAGTTCTTTAGGCAAGAGAAAATTTATAGTGTGTAGAAATTTGAATATAAAGGGAGAAAGGTGATACATTTTGATGAAATATAAAAATATTTTTATTTTCTAACCTCTTGAAAAGATAACTATTTAAAATAGAAGCGAGCTGAGTGTGGTGGTTCATGCCTGTAATCCCAGCACTTGTGAGACGGTGGCAGGTAGATCTCTTGGGAGTCTGAGGCCAGCCTTGTCTATGGAGTGAGTTCTAGGACAGCCAGAGCTACATAATGAGACTTAGTTGGAGATTTATGGCACACAAATGAAATGCATATGATACCAAAACCGCAAAGGTTATGGAAGGCATTGAAAGCACGCTGTCACGGGGTTCTTGCACAGTGGGGAAGCGAATGAGAGCTACAGGGTTAGGTGTGAGCTGTGTGGTTGAACCATCCAGTGTGCTAGCCGCTTGCCAGGTTGGATGCTTTTACTAAGTACATTCGCAAACTCAGACCCATTTCACACTTCAAGGTAAAGAGCAAACAGTGTTAGTGACTACAATGAATGGAACCAGACCCGAATCTCCACTCCCGGTCTTACTGACGCTCAGGTGGTCTGTGTATGTTCGCGATGGCTGGCTGTCAATCATCCGACTTGTGAATTTTCTGTACTCAGGCACGCACACATGGCTGCCTATTATTTAGAGCAAGACCGATTCGAGACAAAGAGAAGCAAATACTCAGTTTCTTAATCATGCCAGTCACACTTCAGTCATCCCGCAGCCATACACGGCTAGTGGCTGCCACAGCGGATGACGCGGATCACCATTGCAAAGAATTGTGGGAAAGGACTTCTCAAGAATAACAACGACAGAACAAGAAGAGAAGAAAAGAAGAACTGCAGAGCAAACGGTGGAGGTGGAAAGGAACCATCTTAAAATTCATTTAATCTAAACACAGGGAGGAAAGTAAGCAAAAGTCAACAAACCCAGAACAGATGGAATTAATAGAAAACAAATAGCAACATGACTGGAGTTTAATCTTATCAAAGATTGAAATAAATCCCGTGGGTCTATAATGCCATTATAATTAGAGAGCAGAGACGGCCAAGGTAGATTAAAAAAAAAAATCAAGCACAAGCTACATGTAGAAAACTAGCTTTTATTTTTATAAATAGATACAATAAAGTAAATAGAATAACAATTTTATTATTTATTTGTTTACTTATTTATTTTGGAGACTGTGTCTCACTATGTCACCCTAGATGGCCTGGAACTCACAGAGATATGCCTGCCTCTGCTTTCTAAGTCCTGGGATGAACCACAAAACCCTCTCTAAACATTAAAGAACAGCTATGACTAATGGAGAAAGGAGAAAGCCGTAGCATGAAAACAATCCATATTAAAACATACTGAAGCGGCTTTATTGATAGCAGGCTAATAAATGCCAGTGCAATAACTATTGTCAGGATTGTTTTTTTTTAAAATCTGTAAATCTATTTTTAAAAATCAGCTTTATATTTTATCTTATGTATTTAGGTGTTCTGTCTGCATGTATGTGTGCGCACCATGTATGTGACTGGTGTTCACAGAGGTCACAAGAGGCCACGAGATCCTCTGGAACTGGAGTTGTTCTTTCAGAGGACCCAGGTTTGGTTCCTGGGGTGGCTCACGGCCAACCTAACTCCAGTTCTGGGTGTTCTGATGCCCTCTGCTGACGCCTGAAAGATCAGATACATACGTGGTACACAACACACATGAAGAGAAAACATTAGTACACATAAAACTAAATAAGTAAGAAATTATTAAATCAGTTTTATTAAATTAAATATTAATCATGTGTGCATCACTCCAGAACATACAAGGCAAAGCTCCCAAAATTAGTGGAGTAAGATAGTAACAATTCTTGCCATATAAGTAAAGAAAGTTACTCAGACAAAGGACATTTTATAAATAATGTACACATTTGTTAAGATCTAGACTGAATAGGTATGACTACAGTTGCTTGTCTTGTTTGTTTTTGTTTCCTGTGCAATAGTCATAAGCAACAACTTGCTTTTATTCAGATAAAATTTTAACAAATTTTAAAAGGCTAATATTACACAAGAAGCATTCTTCAGTTGCAGTGGAATTAAGCTCTTCATCAGTAACAAAAAGACAAACATAAAAATTCTTATGCTTGAAAAATTAAGAAACATTTAATACTAATACATATTTAATATGTACCATTATGCTACAAATGTTCTGAGAAACTGGAATTCCATAGAAAGCAAAGCAATAACTGAAAGTCTGATGATACAATTGGGGAATGTGCAGATACTGGCTCGTTTCATGTCCATTTGACACAAGCTAGCTAGTCATCAGAGAGGAGGGAGCCTCAGTTAAAAATGCCTCCAGAAGATCCAGCTGTAGGCAAGCCTGTGGGCATTTCTGAAAATAGATATTGATGGGAAAAGGCCCAGCCCATTGTGGATAGTACCATTCCTTGGCTAGTTAGTGGTCCTGGGTTCTGTAAGAAAATAGGCGGAGAAAGCTATGAGGAACAAGCCAGTAAGCAGCACCCATCCATGGCCTCTGCATCAGCTCCTGCCTCTGAGATCCTGCCCTGTTTGAGTTCCTGTCGTTGACATCCTTTGATGATTAAAACGGATGTGGAAGTGTAAGCTGAATAAACCCTTTCCTCCCTGAGTTGCTTTGGTCATAGTGAGTCAATGAAGTAATAACCCTAAAACAGTGGGCTATGAGAATTTTACTCTGTTGATTGATTGTAAAATAATTTATTACAGTAGAGCTGAAGTCTGTGATTCAGTAAATCCAGTCATGCATAAAGTTTAGACACACCTGTGTTATAAACACCAGGAGGCACACCAGGATATTCACAGCAGGACTGTCAGTGACAGCCGGACCTGATCAGCAGGAGGGCTCCCTGACAGGTGAATATGGATAAAACACAGTGTGGGAGAAGGCTCGTAAGGTCTCAGCCCTACACACAGAACTGCAGGCAACTAAGAAATGCTCACCCGCCCCTGCCCTGCCCCCGCCCCGCCCCACTCTACTGCCTCACCAAGAGCGCGCTGATTGGTTATCTGATATCAAATGATCAGCCCTGAAAACATACAGATGAGTAACAGTATACAGACTGAGCAGGTGGTACTTATGTATATAGGAAAACACAACACACACACACACACACACACACACCAGGAACTTGAAAGCGAGCAAGGAGGCATATGTGGGAGGGTTTGTGGGGAGGAAAGGGAAGGGGTAAAGGATGTGATTACAATCTCAGAAATGTAAGAAATAATTTAAAAACACAATATGGTGTGTAGAGTGAAAAATTACAGATACTGGGTATATAGAATCCTTTTTAGACATATAAAATATTCTTTAGGCTTTTTTTATAAAGACATGGAGGCATGAAGCAAGTTAAGAATGTAGATAGACTAGTTACGGGAACTGGCTAGAATGCAATTTAGCCAGGTGGAACCAAGCTGAGAACCATAGTGACAGGGCAAGGCCGAAGTAACAGGGCAGGACCACATTCTTGAGAAAGATAAGCGTACAGAGAGTTTTCACCTGACCCTGACTCATGTAGGTTGGGTTCCTTTGGAATGTTCCACTATTTTTATGTTATGCCACCTTAACAACCCCCTCACCCCCTCCTCATTCCTTGGTTTGTGGTTTTTCCCCTTAAAAACCCCTCTCAAACTGGCTGTCGGGGTCAATTCAGCTCCTGCGTGGGCATATGAATTGACCAGCAGCTAGCTGTCACACACCCTAATAAACCTCGCTATTGCTCCAGTACACGGTGTCTTGAGCAGATTACTGGGTGGTCATGACTTTCTGAGACTTGAGTGAGTGTCTCCCCTCTGCGGAGGTCTTCGGGTGCATTCATGTAACAGAACACAACAGGACAATGAGACACACAAACTTTGGGTCCTGGTGACCCACTGGTGAAACTGGTGACGTTTACAAGAATGCTGTGCAAAAGAAGCAAGATTTAAAAACTACCAGGATTCCATCCCTGTGGCATGGAAAAGAGTCAAGGCCACGGGGAGGCCATTAGAAGTGGTTAAGAGGCTCAGTGTGTGTTCTAATGGAAAGGGGAGAAATGTAGGGGGGCTGGGTTTGGGGGGGGCGAGGGAGTGGTGTGAAAGGGAAAGCACCAGGCAAGAAATGAGGTATTGTTTGTGGGCCTTGGAAGGAGAGAGAGCTGTTGGGGAGAGGTTGAGTCTGCTACCCTCTCCCTGTGGGGAGAACAGACAACAGCTTTGGACTTGGTTTGTGCTTACCCAGCAGGTAGCCAGGGTGTGGTTATATCACAGAGCAGAGCTCAGTGGGAAACCAGTGTTTGAAGGTTTCTTTCCTAGCAGAACTCAGCCACAAATCTGTCTCCTAGCTTTCAAGGCCCCCCCTGAGGGAGGATTATTCCTCCTTCCTTCCAACTGTTCTTCACCCTTGTCAACTTTAAAATCTTGCCTACAATCTGGTGTGATGGGACACAGCACTTGGGAGGCAGAGGCAGGCAGATCTCTGAGAGTTTGAGGCCAGCCTGGTCTACAGAGTGAGTTTCAGGCCAGCCAGCCCTACTTAGAGAAAGCCTGCCTCAAAGCAAACAGAGGAACTAGCAAACCCTGCCTAACGACTTGCATCTTGCCAGAGGAAGAGAGAATAGAGCTAGCTTGCTTCAGAGTTCAAAATTCACTGAGAACTTTTCTCTCTTGCGTCTCTGTTATTTCCTGTCTTTCTTATCTTGGACCTCAAGTTATAACTTTAGGTTTCGTTATCTCCACTCCCCATTTCCATTTCTTGGCACATTTCTCCACAGTCTTTTTCTATGAAAGAAAATGTCTCCTGGACCCTAGCATCACAAATATGGAAGGGGAGGCATGATGTACCCAAAGACCTTACTGAAACTTAAACAGAAAAAATTCCAGTGTTATGTGAAATTGTGAACAGATTTTTGCCCCACTACACTGAAGTGTCGTGGCTAATTGCCTGCTCTGCTGAGCAGCACGCCATCAATGCCTCGTTAATGCCTCTGGTAAAGGGGGTTGATTTTAACGATCCAAGCACCTGGAGGTGGGTGTGCAATAATGGTGGATGGGCTGGGTGGATCCTTGGGATGGCCCTCTGAGGAGAATCTGGTCTCAGTTTAATTCACTTGATCCAGACAGTCACCAGCAAATTTCATTTAAAGTTTGCCTCTGCTTCTTGGAGACCTGGATAAGTCTGTGGAAAGCAAGAGGCTTTATTGAGATTGGCCACCTTGGGCTATTTCAGGACCAACCTCAGTCCCCAGAAAGTTGCTTTTATAACCCGTGTTTGGTGCTTGATTAGATCCAGTGCTGTGGTCCTGGGGAGATACAGCTTTTTATATCTTCTCTTATCTATTGGGTCATCTCAGAGAGCTCTTGTTTGGTTTTATTTTAGAACAGACAGGAAGAGATGTGAGCAAGGGACATAAAGGCCTCCGTTTTCTCAGTCTTTTTGACTGTGCACACCACTGGGCTGCCAGCAGGATGGCTTCGTGTGTAAATGCTGTTGCTGCCAAGGCTGATGACCTGAGGCTGAAGAAGAGACTGGGCTCCTGCAAATTGTCTTTTGACTTCTAACAGATATTTTTTTCCCCAAGACAGGGTTTCTCTGTGTAGCCCTGGCTGTCCTGGAACTCACTCTGTAGACCAGGCTGGCCTCGAACTCAGAAATCCGCCTCCCTCTGCCTCCCAAGTGCTGGGATTAAAGGTGTGCGCCACCACTGCCTGGCTAACAGATACTTCTGAGCTTGAGTGTACTTTGTGTGAACTTAAACAGTACTTTTGAACTCTTGAAGATCAAGAGTTCGAGACCATCCTGCGGTACGTAATGAGCCCTGTTTTAAAAAAACGAGTCTGCTCAGGAACACAAAGATGTCCTTGGACTATGACAAGTGAGAAGGGAAGGTTTTGATGCACATATCATGTTACACAGGTACGAGTATAATTCCTCTCCAATCAGGCTGAAACTGTGACAAGTGATTTGTTAAGAAAAGTTGTCCCCGAAGAAATAGAAACTATTCTTCTGTGTGATGATCCCGAGGAAATAACACCCCCACCCAGACAACTCCCCCCTCCTCAATGATACTGATCTCTTATTAACTAAAGCTGATCCGTCAGCCACAGTCAACCAGCAATGATTATCCTAGGAAAGCAAAGGTTTCACTTGCACAGACCGTTAAGCCCAAATATCATACAAACATCCCGGAGAGTCTTTGCTTTTCCCCCCAGAACTTCACAAACCACGCCTCTGTCAACCGCAGCATCTCTCTGTCTCTCAGTAGCGTCTTCCAAACTCCCACAGAACAGCTTACCATGCTTTGAACACTCAATAACTTTGCAGCCCAAAGTTTCAAACGGTTCTACAACTCCCTCCAGAAAGCTTGGGCAGGGCCATCACAGTGCCCCTTGGTTGCACGGCTCACATGCCCCACACTACCCCAGGCCTGGTAATAATTTCTCTCCCAGTTTCCTTCTCTATTGCTGTGGTAAAATATAGACCAAGACCAACCTGGGGGGCAGGGGGAAGGTTTATTTGGCTTATAGGTTACACTCCATTGATGCAGGAAACCAAGGCAGGAACTCAAGACAGGAAGGAACTTGGGGGACAGGAACTGAAGTGGGGCTGTGGAGGAATGCTGTTTGCTGGTTTCCATGTTCTGATTCAGCTACCTTTCTTTTACAACCCAGAATCACCTGTCAAGGGTGACACCACCCACTGTGGGTGTGATGGTTTGTATATGCTTGGCCCGGGGAGTGGCACTATTAGGAGGTGTGGCCTTGTTGGAGTAGGTGTGGCCCTGTTGGAATAGGTGTGTCACTGTGGGGGTGGGCTTAAGACCTTCACCCTAGCTACCTGGAAATGAGTATTCTGCTAGCAGCCTTCAGATAAAGATGTAGAATTCTCAACTCCTCCTGTACCATACCTGCCTGGATGCTGCCATGCTCCTGCCTTGATGATAATGGACAGAACCTCTGAACCTGTAAGCCAGCCCCAATGAAATGTTGTCCTTATAAGACTTGCCTTGGTTGTGGTGTCCACAAAAGTAAAATCCTAACTAAGAAAATGGGCTAGGCATCAATTAGCAGCCAAGAAAATGTCTCAGAGACATGTCCATAGGTTAGTCTGAGGGCAACCACACTTTAATTGAGGTTCTGTCTTTCAGGTGCCCGTAGTTTGTGTCAAGCTGACAAAAAGATGAATGGGTCCAGTCTTATACTGAGATAGGCAACACAGCTTCATAAGTTATATTTGGGAACTGTTGTTTGGGGATTTTAGACTAACATGGAGCAGCTAGGCTTTCAGTTGATTTAGTGTATTTTTCTACACCCGAGTCCAGAAGTGTCTTTATCAGATGTATTGAGCAAAAGTATACCAGGTGTGTAAGATGGAAACAGATAACGAAGGCCAGGAAAACATCGGGGTCTACTCAGAATCGCAATTTTCTTTTCTTTCTTTCTTTTTTTTTGGGGGGGGGAGGGTTTCAAGACAGGGTTTCTCTGTGTAGCCCTGGCTGTCGCAATTTTCATAAGTACGTGATTCGTAGGACTGGGCACACATAATGGAGGCCTGCTTTACAGTATAAGGTTTCTTTTCCCTACAAGCTAATCAGAATGAAATAAAAGAATATCACAGCTACAATGATACCCACTAAGATTAAGGCTCCACTATGAGAAGTTCTTCTGAATAGTTTAGGAGTATGGCTGCGGTACTCATCCACAAGGCCTGGCATCTCAGCAACCCAACCTTATAACCCAACCAGCTAATGAAGGCTTCCTTCCCTGTATACACCACCCTTAATTTCCTGAGACTATGTATTCTCTTGTCTCTAACTTTCATGCAGAATTTATGAAGTGATCTGTTTTTTTTTTTTTTAAATCGGACACAACCAATGTTCCCTCCCTATATTTTCAAGCCCCAATCCCCAAGTTCCCACCCCCTCCCCAAGTTCCCACCTACCCTCTCAAATGTCTGACCTGGGACTGGACTGGATCAGCCACTCTCCTGGGCCTCTGCACCTGCTTCCCATGATCTTGGGTGCTTCTCCAGGAACTTCCCCTCCCTCTTGGGCCGGACCCCTTGTGCTCTCTGTGTGCTGCATGGTCAGAGCCTCTGAGCAACATGATATTCTGATGCCGAAAGCCCTGACACACACAGTACAGTACCCGCAACAATAGTGGCAAAGGGCCTTGTGTGATGGCATAACCCAGCTCCCACTGAGTGGGGCTCAGTTTGACATAAGCTTATCTTGGCAGCAGACATGGGGACAAGATCGGTCTTCACAGGTAGAAGGCAGGGGGCACACTGGAAGAGAACTGTCGACATAGAATCCTTCGTGTGAAGTGCCACGGAAGAGATGGGGAGGAATGGGCCATGGTGGAAAGCCTGCAGAACATGCCAGTCTTTTCTTATTGTAGTAAGGTTCCCGTGGGAGGAATGACGGCAGGACTGACACTGCAGAGCTCTGAGAACTTTTGCTATCGTGTGAGCAGAGGTCATTCTGGGTAAGCTTAGCTGAGTCTAGCCTCTGTTTCTAGTTTTCCTGTAGATTAGAAAACAAAACGAACAGCAGACATCTGCACATGAGTGCATACATGTTATGGTGAGCCTATGGGAGTCAAATTATAACTCTGTGCCAAGGGATACCGAGAAAAAGCGTTCTGCTGTTTCACGAGCCAGTTTAGGGCTCATCTAAAGTTTATTAACCTTGTATGGCGAGGATGGAAGAGACGAGAGCAGTAACAAATTTGTTGAAGGAACAAGGAAACACGATTGATCATTAATTTTTAGAAAACACAGTATTGCACGGTGTGTGTGTTAATTTTCGTTTTTTGGGAAATCAAATTTCTCACATCTGTCCAATATATGTCTCAAGTCACGTATTTAAACATTCCGATCCTGGGTACTTCAAGATAGTTTAATTTGGTTTTATTTTAACCGCAGCAGTAAGACAGGCATAGGTGAACCAGTTCTTCAATGCCAGAAACGTTTCCCTGGCTAAACACTCTTCACCACCGAGGCATACGACCGGGGAAACTCGAGAACATACTTGCAGTTACTGAGCTACTGGTGACTAATGATGCTCACCCACACTTAATTTTTCCTATAGTTAGATGGCACTGTTAATTTCTTTCTCCTTCCCAGATTCCTGTAAACTCGGGGGTTTTGATCACCTGGCTCTGTTTTATCAAAGTGACATTAGCGTGTTGCAGACTACAAGATGACTACCTTCCCCGTCTATGTAATCTCTAAATATATTATAACCAATTTTTCTTCTCCTCTTCCTCCTCTCCTGCTCCACCCTCTAAGTAGGGGAAGGGGTTTTCACAAAGGACAGGGGTGTTTGGTGGGTATCTAAACATGGGTACTAGGGGCACTGGCCCTACAGCCGTTAATAATTCACTCAATTACACGGCGGTGCAGTGTTAACTCAGATTTAGAAATACTAGAGTTCGGGCCATCCAGATGATGATTCAGCTGAGGTCTCTGAATCATTAAGGGTTGAAACGAAATCGTATTCAGGTCTTTTGAAATCCACTATGTGTGGGTTGGAAAATCCTGGAGAAGAGAATAGGTCCTTGGTGGCACTTACTTAAGTATCCATTCTACAAATACATTAAGCACCTGCTTTCTGCGTCTTGGACTCTATTTTAAGCGCTGGGGATTCCGTGATGGAGGGTGCAGGGGAGGGGAATCTGTTGTTATGGAGTTTTCACTCCCAGGATTTAAGTGCTTAGCTTCAAAATTCTCATAAACTCACAGCAACCTGGGTAGAAACAGCTGGGTCCCGTAAGAGACTGAATCTCACCCTGAGCTTTCTGGAGAGAGGAAAAATTGGTTTATGCTGCAGAAGGGAGAGGCAGAAATCAGTCGAGCCTCTGCTTTCCTCTGCACCGCCAGGCCTGGTGCGGCCAGCTCGCCTGGGATTATTAACTATCGCTACCCAGTCCACGCAGGGTCCTTCAAGGAAGGGATGCGGAGAGCAGGTGAACCCCCCCACCCCGGCAGACGGTCTTTCTCCGGCTTCGGGGTGTGTGTGTCGCGCAGCCAACTGCTTTCTCATGCTGTCCTATTAAACATTGCAGCCACATGCTCTTTGCAGCTTCTCTGAGGCCACTGCAGCGTTCCTGCCCCGCCCGTCAGCCCATACAACAGAGCTCCACTGCAGCCTCGGAACCCTGTTCTCTTTCTTCTTCACTTCCTCGTTGCCATGGAGACATACGTCATTTACGTGCCGTGCGTCGCCTTGGAAACGGGGGAGCATCCGCGGCGCCGCCGGGAGACCCGCCCCTGCCGCTCCAGCCGCACTCGCGGGCACTGCTGGTGGATGGCCCGGGGGAGTCCCGAGACCGACGCGCTGTGGGTCCCCGTCTCGACCCCGAGCCCTCTGTGAGCGCCTCTGTGACCTGTGGGCACTCTTTGTCGGTGATTGCCGGGAGGGCGGCGGGGACATAGGTACCACACTGGAAGCGAGCGGGCAAGCCACTTTTCCCCCTGGGTAAGCCCGAAGACGCTGGTCCCGGGACCCTAGACGGGTCTTCGTTCCATCGACTCTTTTCAGCCCTCCTTGATCCCGCCCGCGCCCTCTGCCCGGGTCAGCTCCCATCCGCTCTAGGGAGTCTAGGTGTCCCTGGGCTCCACCCTGTCCCTCCCGGGACCTCTCTCCCTTCACATCCTTCCCCCACCCTGGAGGCCCGGCTGGACACGACCCAGAGTTGCTACCGCCCGCTTCTGCCACTCAATGGAGGACAGTCTGCTGGAGATCATGACCAAGGACGGCGGCGACACGCCGGCGCCTCTGGAGGTGTCCACGGTGCCAGCCGTGGGGGACGTGATCTCTGGGGAGTATAACGGCGGTATGAAGGAACTGATGGAGCACCTGAAGGCCCAGCTGCAGGCTCTGTTTGAGGACGTGAGGGCCATGCGAGGGGCACTGGACGAGCAGGCCTCGCACATCCAGGTTCTGTCGGACGACGTGTGCGCCAACCAGCGGGCCATAGTCTCCATGTGCCAGATTATGACCACTGCGCCCCGCCAAGGAGGCTTGGGCGTGGCCGGCGGCAAGGGGAGCTTCCCGAGTGTTCCCCATGACCCAGAGATACCTTCGCCTGGGATCGGGGACAGCGGCTTGCTAGGTCGCGATCCTGATGAAGAGGAAGAGGACGAAGAGGAGAAAGAGATGCCTACCCCCGCCACACCCACCAGTCACTGCGAGCTCTCTGAGAGCCCTGGTCTCCTTGGGGAGGATGGGCCACTTGTGGAGCCCCTCGACCTGCCTGACATTACCCTGCTGAAGCTGGAGGGCGAGGCCTCTCTGTGAGGGGGACCCCACCGGGGAACCAACTATCTGGGCTGGCTTTGGGTTTCCAAGTGCTTAACCCGAGGGAACTGACAGTGCGGTGCAGTGTTCTTCACTCTAAACGTGATTCTTATAGGTCAGGGAGAGAGAGACTCCCTCAAAGAAGGATTTGTAGAGTGAAGGACTTTGGAAGCATCGTGAATTCCACCCAACCAGACATCATAGCAAACTGCAGAAAGGTGAGGTTCCCGGAAAGGAAGTGCCCGTCTCTGGACTCCCGTCCCTCTCCTTACCTTGCCCCTTTCCCTCTTCCTAGGAAACAGGAGGACCACTGAATTATGTAAATAAAATTCTGCTTTTTCTATTCTGAAAAAGGAGTCATCTAGGACTTTGGCAAATAATCTCTATTTACCTAGAAATTAAGGAATTGGGGTATTCTGTTCTGGCAACAGGAAATTTACCCTTTTGCTGAAAACCCAAGATAGACAGTGCTCTGCGGAAACCTCTCCCCTTAACAGATCTCTGCAGCTGCTGATTGGTAAAGGAAGCTTGAGGAGGGAACTGCAGCCCTAGGAATCAGGGTACATAGGTTCCAAGGGCCCCCCGGGCTGGGAGGAGCTGGCTGTGACGTGCTTGAAGGAAAACAAGCTAGCTCAAGCACTGGCACTGAGCATGCAGAGTGGAACCTGCCCTGTCACTGACTTCACCTAGGATTACTTTGCCACTCACCTGGGCCCAGAGAGAACAAAGTGCCCAGGTCACAGGCCGAGACTTGGGACCACTCAGCAATAGTCTAGGTTTAGGGTCTGTCTGAGGACCTCTGGGGGTGGGGGGAGGGCACTGCAGCCCAAAACTGTCTTTTCTGGCTATACCTGCTTAACTTCAGTTCCTTTTTTTCTGTCAATATGTCAGTACCCTCTGCTTCTTGGTGTTGCCTCCATAATGTCTTGTGTTATGTGTGTCCACTTGTGTAGTAGCGTGTGAGCCCTCAGGGGCAGGGCTTATGGCTCTAGTATTAGGTTCAGGGGGCTCCAGATCCGGCTGCGAGCCCCAGGCTATCATGGCGCTTTCCGCTCTTTTCCCCTCTGCCCCAACTCCTCAACCAGGGCATGGAGCATGTGGCTGTCCTGAGGTTCCTTAACCGATGTGCCCTCCCTCCTACCTTCTGAAGTGGTGACTGTGTGTGCCCCTCCCCCTCCTCTGTGTATCCTTTCTCAATGCTTTGCTTGATGTCAACCTTAATAAAAAGGCAACATCTCCCCTCTTGCTGACTGGTACTAAGCGGATTTAAGGCTGGGGCTTCTGGGTCTGCTGTGTGGATCAGAGCTTAGTAGAAAATATAGGGACCATGTCTTCTCTTCTGTCTCCTTTGCCTCCAGTCCCAAAGAGTTAACTGACCTTGTCCTGGTTGGGACAAGCTTGCCACCTCTGTCTGTTTTCCCTTCTGCCCTGGACCTTGATCCAAAGTGGACCTGATAATGCAGAGATCTGCATGGAAATACCCAGCTAACAAGGGATTTTGGTAGCCAGCACTCCACAGCTGCATGAGATTTCTTTTCAGTGAAGCAAGCCATGGGTGACTTCTGAATGAGAGCCCTGGTATAGCAGGCATGCCACCTGTTCTAGGAATGGAGTAGGAGTCACTGTTCTGGAGGGGTTGCCCGGGGTTTCTGGAGTGGAGTGACACATCACTAAGGAAACCACAGTAACTGCCTCAGGCCTCTAGTGGAAGATGCAGGCAAGGTACTCCCCAGAGAATCAACACTGACATCATCTCTGGGCTGCTCCCTTGGGTGATGGAGATTTCCTGAGGCTGCCCCAGAACAAAGGTTGGGAGCCAACAAGGCTGTGTGTGTATGTGTGCGTGTGTGTGTGTGTGTGTGCATGTGTGTATGTGTGTGTATGTGTGTGTGTGTATGTGTGTGTGTATGTATGTGTGTATGTGTGTGTATGTATGTGTGTATGTATTTGTGTGTGTATGTGTGTGTATGTATTTGTGTGTGTATGTGTGTGTATGTATTTGTGTGTGTATGTGTGTGTACGTGTGTGTGTGTTTGTGTGTGGCATGTAAATTACTTCCATCACAGAGAGGGCTAAAGAGCACTGAAGGGTTTCGATGCTGGTTTGAGTTTTTAATTCCAACACTGAGTTGACTGCCTGAGACTTGCTCTTCACAATGCATATGATAGGAATAAAAATACATGACTCCTAGGATGTCATATGCAAATGTTAGTTTCTTTATAGTTCCCTGGGAGATGCAGGGTGGGGATGACTCCTCCAGCAAAGCAAAAACCCAGGGAAGGTCCTAGAGACACCCCTCCCCCAGTTTTAAGGGTTTATTATTGGTGTGCATGTGCACTTGTGCCTCTGTGTAGGTGCACATACACACGGTGCCCACCGAAAAGCCAGGAGAGAACTGTCTCAGAATATGCCAGAGGAAGCCTTGAGGTATGCAGTCCTTGGGTAATGAACTGGGATTCAGGCAGGTGGGAGCTGGTTGACACGGGTGTTGGGAAACACTCAAGTCCCCTGGAAGAGCAGCAAATGCTTATAATCAAGACATTTCTCCAGCTCTTATTCTGCAGGTCAACTTTGTACCACCCTTCCTTCCTTCCTTCCTTTCTTTCTTTCTTTCTTTCTTTCTTTCTTTCTTTCTTTCTTTCTTTCTTGTTTTGTTTTTTTGTTTTTTCGGGACAGGGTTTCTTTGTGTAGTCCTGGCTGTCCTGGAACTCACTCTGTAGACCAGGCTGGCCTCGAATTCAGAAATCTGCCTGCCTCTGCCTCCCAAGTGCTGGGATTAAAGGCGTGCGCTACCATTGCCCGGCTGCACCCTTCCTTTCTTGCTCCCTTCCTTTTCCCCTTCCTTCTTCCCTCTTTTTTCTTTTTGAGACAGGGTCTCACTACATAGTCTTGGATGGCCTGGAACTTACTATGTAGTACAGGTTGGCCTCAGACACACAGAGATTCATCTTTTAATATAGTCTTTTCCTATGTAAAGAACCCGGACCCTTGAGGACAGAAAAGGGCATAGTTAGTTTCTCAAGATAGCATGGACCTTTTCATTTTAAGCACAAGTAGAGATGAGTCAAAAAGGCTGGAGGACTAGCCCTGTATTCAGAATATGCCCAGAGGGAGCCTTGAGATATGCAGTCCTTGGGTAATGAATGCTGGGCCCCTCAGGAGAGCAGGTAGAGTACATGGCTGATGCTATAGACTTAGGTTTCTGCTACAGTTTCAACGTTCAGAAATAGATTACCACGGAGGTGATCAGTAACTGAGCTCTGATTTTTATCTCCCAGCAATTCTATGAGCTAGAAAGTGTTGTTACTTTTTACATAACAGCTCAGAAACAGATTTAAGACTTCAAGGTCACAGACTGGAATATGGCAAAGCCAGGACCGAAGGCCGAGGCAGTTTGATTTGAAGGAGCCTTAGATAGAAACCATCTCTCTAATTGGTTTTTAATTTGGCTCTTCAGAGAGCCCGAGAGAATCCTGAAAAAGAAATCAACCACATTTGGTCAGTTTTCAGCTTCTCAGTTTGAAGAGATTGCAGTCCAGGCTTTGGTTCGAGACCTTTCTCAGTGTTGGGTGAGTGGAGCAGACGGCTCTTTGGACCTGCTGTTGGAAAGGAAATGTCCAATGCTTGCAGGCATTCCCCAACAGTTCCTTCTGCAGGTGAGCTCTTTTTGTTCCCTATAGGTCAAATTCTCTGTCATTTGACCAAAATCCCAAAGGCAGCATAGCCCACTTAGACTCCATAGAAAGTTCTTGTTGAGTCCTTTAGCCATGGACTCCAGTTCTATTCCTGTGCACACCGTCCTCCGTGTGTCTTCAGCCCCTTAGTTATTCCTTGCAACCCTGCAAGTCCAGATGGAAACCTTCCCACAGTAAGCAATTGTTCTGCCCCTTCCTTCCTTCCTTCCTTCCTTCCTTCCTTCCTTCCTTCCTTCCTTCCTTTCTTTCTTTCTTTTTTTTGTTTTTCGAGACAGGGTTACTCTGTGTAGCCCTGGCTGTTCTGGAACTCACTCTGTAGACTAGGCCTGCCTCTGTAGAAATCCGCCTGCCTCTGCCTCCCAAGTCCTGGGATTAAAGGCATGCGCCACCACTGCCCGGCTCTGCCCCCTCTTCTTATCTGCACTGGCATCTCACAGGGGTTTTGCGTAGGTTGCCCCTTACCCCTGTGTCTTCCTTCTCTGTTTCCCTCTGGCCTCTGAGGTTTCTTCTTCAGCCGGCTGGTAAAGGAGTTTGAGCTGGAGTCTCTCACCCAGGGTTCATGGCAGATCTCACTGTTGAATTTTTCAGGAGGCAACACACATTGGAAACTAAACACAAAAGCCTGCAAATATATATTCTCTCTAGAGATAAAGGGCCATTGCTTTTACTTAGTCCTTAAGACTAAGAAATGAGAAGAGCCATTGAGTAAAGTGTAACAAGATGTTTCAACTCAGAAAGCACCAAGGAGGAAAAGACCTCGTGGGTCCCGCCTTTCCAGGGTCCATGCCTCCTGGAGCCTCCAGAGTATTTCCTGCCTGGAATTGGAATGGGCATCTCCATCTAATTATTCACCTCTCTTCTCTTCTCTTCTCTTCTCTTCTCTTCTCTTCTCTTCTCTTCTCTTCTCTTCTCTTCTCTTCTCTTCTCTTCTCTTCTCTTCTCTTCTCTTCTCTTCTCTTCTCTTCTCTTCTCTTCTCTTCTCTTC
>NW_021620648.1:11059-11675 GCF_004785775.1 Grammomys surdaster | reverse complement strand
TGTATTTATTTTATGTATGTGAGTACACTGTAGCTGTCTTCAGACACACCAGCAGAGGGCACTGGATCCCACTACAGACGGTTGTGAGCCACCATGTGGTTGCATGGAATTGAACCCAGGACCCCTGGAAGAGCAGTCAGCACTCTTAACCGCTGAGCCATCTCTCCAGCCCTATTCGCCACTTTCCTGGTGAATCTTAGTTACATCAGCATCCATCAGGTACTATAATCCCGCGTCCCATCGCTTCCAAGCCTTTCATAAGAGAGGTTTGTCCAAGTGCTGCTGCTGCGGGAGAGTCTAAGCAATGTCTGAGTTCACATGGGAACGCACAAGCATATCGCCGTTCACCCCGGACAGGACACCAAAGAAATCGATGAACCATTTCACCCAAGTCTAGGTTGGAGAACTAGTTTGTTGGGTTGTTTAGTAGGGGGCTTGGGATGGAAGGAAGTATTACAGAAGCAGGGGTAACTAAGGCATCGCAAACAGCCCACCTCAGCATGGGTGACTGCTCCCAAGAGCTGCATCCATGGAACTCCCTGCCCCCTGCCAACCAACCCAACAAACTAGTTCTCCAACCGAGACTTGGGTGAAATGGTTCATCGATTTCTTTGGT
>NW_021620648.1:0-10959 GCF_004785775.1 Grammomys surdaster | reverse complement strand
TTGGCAGGCAGCTCTCTGGAATGGCCTCTCACACACTTGTAAGTGCTGTTGCTCACCTAAACTTTCAGAGGCGGGTCTTGTGAGGTATGTAACTTCCAGAGCCTCCTTCCTCCCTTCTGGAAGGCACATGTTTTTTTGTTTTGTTTTGTTTGTTTGTTTGTTTTGTTTTGTTTTTTTTAATTTTGGTTTTTTGAGACAGGGTTTGGAACTCACTCTGTAGACCAGGCTGGCCTCGAACTCAGAAATCTGCCTGCCTCTGCCTCCCAAGTGCTGGGATTAAAGGCGTGTGCCACCACTGCCCGGGTGGAAGGTACGTTTTAACGGAGAGAAAATAACTTCATATCAACCTCCATGGCTTCAAGTTAAACTTTTCAGATTGGGGCCAACCCAATCCCACATACAAGTCATGGAAACTGTTCGTGGAACTGCCATCTCTAACCCGTCCAAAGTGCCTCTCTTAGAGATCTGCTCTCAACCTCAAAGACAGAGCACATAGTTTCATAGAAATAAGCTACAGCTTTAACCCGGTACAGCTAAACTCTGCTCTTGGAGAATGGCTTGCTTCCCTGTGAGGTAAACTGCCCTTCCACACAGCACTTGGATGTGTGGACTCACAACGGTGTTGTCTGCTTGACGTCTACAAGTGGAAGTTTTTCAGAACTAAGCTACAGCACTCCTCAAATATGTGTATACGGGTCTCACATAAAACGTCTTGCTTTGAGAGGCAGCTTTTCATAAACTTCTTCTCTTATTAAAATGCTTAATATAGAACTGTACTCAGGGCGCCTACCGTAGTCACAATACTGAAACACAAAGGGGCTGTTCATCAATCTTTTATACTAGCTGTCATCAGCCCCCACATTCTACATTGTCCTCCGAAGGTGAGCTCCCCCTGAAAAACAGCTTTTCTGCTTGGAAGCACTTTGTTTAGAGAAAGAATCCAGCTCTGTAAATAACGCTGTAAGGGCGCCACCTGTCGGGGAATAGAGACATTACAAGAGGATTTTCTGTCTGCCTCTTCAGGACTGGCAAATGCCTACTAAAAGGCTTGGCTTCCTGCCATGTGGTGGGTGGCGAGACAGGAAAACTGAATAAGTGGAACGGATCTGAAGAATATAAAAAGCAACCGCAGTAAACTAACTTTGCTCCTCCCGCAGTTACCTATTCCCAAAATTAATCTTCCTAAACCAGAGTTCTGAATAGGTATTCTCCTTTACAATTCGTGACATCTTCCCAGTGCTGCCTATATTAAATATAAAATATGGCGTGTGTGTATGTGTGTCGGGGTGGGGAGTCAAACCCCTCCATAACAAGAGGCTGGAATACTCCACCCCATCCCCATGTATTTCTTTCCCTAGCTACTCTTTGAGGACCGTCTTACCTCATCAGAAGCTCAGATCATCCAGTCAATACTGGAGATGATCCCCAAGTGTCTCCTGCTACTTCAATCTCTGGGTGAGCAGTCTAGATGAGCCTCCATTCCTTTCCAGAAAAGTCAGGTACAAACCTTATCTCCGGAAATGAGCCTTGCGTCCTAGTTACTGGCACAACCTGTCTGGCTCCCCTGGTTGTTTTCCCCTTATGGTGCCCGAGAGTGAAAAATCACCAGAGATACTACTAGACAATCCTTTTTGATTATGAATGTGTGCTTTTATTTCTAAAAACAAGATTCACCATTTTCATCAAATACTTTAATGGGCAAAGTAGAGAAGGATAGTGAATCTACGGCCAAAGTGTCCTGCTCCTCGGTCCCCGGAGATGCCTCCGCTTAGCCGTGCTTGTTAAAGCTCCTGACTTTTCTACTTTGTCCTGTCTCTGTCGTTTAAATCAAATCCTCTCCATTCTTCAAGGCTCTTCAGCACTTCCACGTTAGACGTGGAGAAATGTGACGTCACCCTCCCTCTGAGTGTGTATGACTTTTTGTTTGTATGTGTTTGACAGCGGCAGCATGGGAGGGGGCGATGGCTGGTGGGGGGAACAACAATAACCTTATTGTCTTTTTCTACTCCTTGTGTGCTTGTGTTCAGCCCTGAGCACACTGTCCATCTGTTTCCAGACTTATGGGGACCATGAAAGCTGCAGCTGTATATTTGTGCTTACAGTGTCTGAGGTGTCTACGGGGACTTTACAGTACTTGGTTGAGTGGCACCTCATTTTAGGATCCCCAAGGAAAGGAAAGAATATTGCCAAGAATGATCATTGTTTTCTTATCACTTGGGTCTTAAAGGTTTGTTCTTATTTATATATCATTTATTTCTAATTTTCAAAAGGGACTTTAAAGTATCACTACTGTGAACACAATTCTAACTAAAAGTGACTCCAGAATTATAATTACTTCACCTTGAACCTGGCATTTCTGAATTACTTTTATCCCTGCCTGTATTTTTCCATGCATTTCGATTAGGGGCCATACTGAATTTTAGCAGAGCAGAGTTTCTTAGGAAGAAACTGTTGCCTGCGGGAGTTTCCTCTGGGGCCCAATTCCTAATTTCCAGTGCTGCACTTCCTTTGATCTTGACAGAGAGAATTTAAGGTAAGTGTTTGAACAACACCCGGGACCAGTATTTCTCCAGAGGGTTGATGAACGGAGGGTTTCCAGTCATGTCACTTTGAATGATAGCTAGGGTCAGGCTTGCATAGTGTGATCTTTGTGTCATGACTTCCAGGAGCTGACAGGAATTGTAAGCTACCACACAGGACATTCTGTTTGAAAGATGTTTAGATGTGTGAGAGAAAACAGTTTCATGTATCAATGGAATTTACATTATTAGTTACTGTTTTTTCTGAGAAAAGATCTCACTCTGTAGAGCAGTCTGGCCTCCACCTGCCTTTGCCTCCATAGTGCTGGCATTAAAGATGTGCCTCATCACACCAAGCAAAATTCACATCATTATAAAGGAGGACCATCCTGATAAGAGTCCAGAAAAGTGTTCAGTTGGATAATAAAAGGAGAATGAGCAATTAAGAAGCAGAGTGAGGATGAAATGGAAACTGTTACCTCTCAGAATCCTTAAATTTTTTTTTTTTCTGGAAGAAACCTTGTTGATGTTTGGACAGCTATTTTGTCTGCAAGTTAGATGTCCAAAGGGACTTCCCAGTTCTACTAGAGATCTGATTGAATTGGACACAAATTCTAGTTCCTAAGCCTGGGAAGTCTTCAGAATCCCAGATAGCTTCTGTAGGGTCTGGTGGTTCATTTCCCTCTGTGCCCACATCCGACACCGTATGGACAGCCTCAGAGTGACTCCTCAGGAACTCCAAGACACGCAAAGGATAGCTCCATTTCAGCAATACATCAGGAAATATAATTCTACTCTACATTTTAAGCCTTTCCTTGTAGACAACTGGAAAAGTGGAATTGGTGGAGAGAGAAGACCAGGTGGAGAGAGCTGTGAAGAGCAACCATGGGAAGTTGCACTGTGGAGCCTATGTCTTTCTCAGGCTTCTTTACCCCAGCTCCCAGACCCTTACTGAGCTCACAATACTGATAAGACAATGCTGTGTTCTTGAGTAGGGACAGTGTGCTTCTCAGAAGACGGAAGGGAAAACCTTTGTTCTGTGAGTATTGATGACTGACTTAGGAATATTTCAATGTATAAATGGCATGTTGTATAGGTGCCGAGTCTGATATGGCCTTGGTGCGGAAGATATGAAGCTGTTCCTGTCCCTGGGACAGGGTCATCAGACGTGGGCCTCCATTAGTGTTGATGCCTGCCATGGGGCATACGGCTTGTTTGTGTAATAAGGTATTTTTACTTTCCTCCGAGGAAAGTCCTCCCTATTAATGTTAATGACTCTATGATAATCAGACAGCAGGAGGCGAAGGGGTGGCTAATGTCTCAGCAAAATGGTAACTGCTGGGATCTTCAGGACAGCCCTTAAGGCTGTGGAAAAGAACTCTAAAAACAAAACATGAGTTTGAAAATACATAATTTCTCAACTATGCAAAAAATAAAGATGCAATATGAATTATATGAGGGGCTTCACAAATCTAAAGGAACAGAGGCAGCTGCATTAATGAGCCAGCTGGTCAGAAAGATACAAAGTCAGGCAGATTCCTGAGGTCAAGGTCAGTCTGGGACACAGGGAGTCCAGGCCCAGGTGTGGTAGAAATGGTAATTTCTGGACGGGGTCTCACCCAGCTAGTTTATCATCTGTGCTTACCAGAGGCAGGCAAGCAGGTTTCTGAGTTCTTCTGCCATGTTAAGAGGAAATTTGTGCTTCCCGTGTTGGGATGCAAATTCAGAGGATAAGCAAAGGAAACCTAGAGTAAATAACTGAATTGATATGTAAATTAAACACTGGTCTTTTTGTCTGCAGGAGGGTGATAACAGTTCTTCCTTAGACATTTCTATAGAGGGAGCTGTCTCTAGAGATGTCTCTGGAGCTGTCTCTGGAGATGTCTGGAAAGGGAACAACAGCTCGTCAATCATTCTTCTCTAGCAGGATTTCTGACTTGGTCAGACTTGATCAGAAAGCCCAAGAATCACGTAGAGAGCAGACGCTGCTCTTTTAGAATGTTTTCTAGCAGCTAGCCAGAGAAGGCTGTCTGAAGAGAGAGCAGAGCTCTCGTAGAAATTTTTCTGATTTTAGTCAGAAAACCCATGAGCTATCCAGAGGGCTTTTACAATTTTTACTAAGAGAGAGAGTCGTCTCAACCAGAGAGCTTTTAGAATAGAAAAAAAAAAGGCTGTTTAGAGTAGACAAGAACACACACACACATACACACACACACATACACACACACACACACAGAGAGAGAGAGAGAGAGAGAGAGAGAGAGAGAGAGAGAGAGAGAGAGAGAGAGATCTAGAAAGCCATCTCAGCAGAACCTAGGCTGCCAGTGTGGACCCACAATTTGATTTTGAGTCCTTTGCTTTGTTTTTTTTTCAGCTCCCAGACACCCCTTCTCTCAGGAAGCCCTTTCCAAGCTGAGTCTGGTCCTTGGCATATGAGGAAAGTAGATGTGTATGCAAGCAGAACAAGGTACAATAGAGATGAAATACTGTAAAGACTTACAATATGGGGAACATGTAATATAACATTGGAAGACAAGTGGCAGCTGGTGTAGCATCCCACTCTGGGAAAAGGAAGTTGAGTGGTCTTGGCCAAACCACCAACAAAACTTCTCTAAGTGAGCTACACAGGGTGTCTGCACAGATGTACAAAGTATGTTGTGTAAAACAATACAGTTCTTGCATTTTTACACAAAGAGACAAAGTATCACAAACAAAGAAGAAACAGTTGGACTGGAACTCCTGCCTGGAACACAGCAGTGAACAAGGGCCAGTCTCTTGTTCCAAAGAAACAGAGCTAAGTTCTGGCATGGAAGAAGGGCTTGCACACTATGGGACACAGACTGTGTTCTCTTGTTCTCCTGGGATAGAAGCAGCTCACTGGAATCTACAGAACATTAACCTTGCTTTCGTAAACTTTAGGAAGAAGAGGGCCATGGAGAGGATTACAAAACCAGACAGGTGTGGGTCATAAAACAGTACCCAAAGGAAAGGAAGAAAGACAGAACAGCATGTTACATTATGAAGGCGGCATTCTGTACTGAACTCTCATGTCCCAGAGAGCAGGACTCAAAAAGGAGTCACTTTGGTAAATAAAAGGAAAGGGGAGAGGTATCTTTGTAAAAATATGCCAGAGGCTAAGAGAACAGACAAATAGACAGGATTGCAGATCTCAAGAACAAACATGGGCACGAAGCCAAGTTCCAGCAGGAAGGGGAAAGTTAATTTAATGAAAATGGTAGCCCTTAGAACAGCGGTTCTCAGTCTGTGGGTCGTGACTCTCTTTCACAGTGTTCGTACAACAGATATCCTGCATACCAGATTATTGCATTATGATTCATAACAGTAGGAAAATTAGAGTTATAAAGTAGCAATGAAATAACTCTGCAGTTGGAGGTCACCACAACTTGAGGACCTGTGTCAAAGAGTCACTGCAGCAGCGTTAGCAAGGTTGAGGACTGCTGTTATAGAAGGAGGGGCAGCAGAAGTTGCTGCTCTGGGTCTAATTGTTCCTCAGAGGAACATCTTGAAGGTAACCCTGTGGATGAGTTCCTGATAGCCCAGGAGATCAGGTGAAACAAAGGACAAATCAACCTGACTGTCAATACTTAGATGATGTAATTTTTGTAGTTGGAAAGTCCATGGGAATATATGTTTGAAGATGACGCTTAGTCAATAAGATGTCTTTGGAGGAGCATATGCCATGGCTGGTGGGATCGCACCTAAAGAACTCAGATATACAGAGGTGCAGGAAATCAACTTAACTGAGAGTGGTACCCCTGCATCAGTGCTTTCGAAAGCACCATGAGGACTCTTCTTACAAATTTTAAATTTTTTCCGAGCTTAATAATAAAAAGTTAACTGTGGTCAGAGAAACGCTTAGTAGTTAGGAGGGCTTCACGCTCTTCCAGAGTTGCTGAGCTCAGTTCCAAGAACCCACTTTGGTTGGCCCATAAACTCCTGTAACTCCAGCTTCTGGTATCTGCCGCCCTCTTCTGGCCTCAGGGGGCACTGCACTCTTGTTTTACACACACACACACACACACACACACACACACACACACACACACCTTTTAAATACCTTCTAAGAATTAACATTGATTCAGATGTGATGGCTAATGCCATTGCAGATGGTTGTGAGCCACCATGTAGTTGCTGGGAATCGAACTCAGGGCCTCTGGAAGAGCAGGCAGTGCTCTTAACCACTGAGCCATCTCTCCAGCCCCATTCAGCATTTCTTGTATGTATTAAATAGAGTTAACTGTGGCCATAGAAATGGCTTAGCAGTTAGAAGCACTTCCTGCTCTTCCAGAGTTGCTGAGCTCAGTTCTTAGAACCCACTTTGGTTGACCCATAACCTGCTGTAACTCGAGCTTCTGGTATCTAGAACTTGTGGTTTTACACAATAGAGGATATATCTTCTTACAGTTCCAGAATGGACTAAGCAGGGGTGTCCAACATAGAGTTATAACCTAGTGAGCAGAGCTGGAGACGACATCGGAGTCTGCCACTGTGAGAGTGGGCCCAGAGAGGCAGAATAAATGTTAGCATCTGGCCAGGGAGTGGTGGCACACGCCCTTAATCCCAGCACTTGGGAGGCAGAGGCAGGTGGATTTCTGAGTTCGAGGCCAGCCTGGTCTACAGAGTGAGTTCCAGGACAGTCTGGGCTATACAGAGAAACCCTGTCTAGAAACAAACAAACAACAACAACAACAAAACTGTTAGCATCTGGCAAAGTGCACGGAGCTGGAAACCCACACTCAGTGAATCAAGTAAACATAGGATAGGACATATATCTCAGCAGCTTTGGAGAGGTAGAAAAATGGGTGTCTAGGAATAGGGGTAGGGCTCACCGATAGTCATCTGCTGAGCATGGGCAAGGCCCTCGGCTCAACCCCCAGTAGAGGAAAAAAAAATTCCTCAAAGCAACTATATGTGCAAAACACAAATATACACAGTAGAAAGTGATTAACCCACCATAAAAGCAGAAAGATGTGAGTAGAGACAAAAGATAGGAACCGAATGAGAGGTTTTACTTGCAGACGCTAATAAGGGTGCGTGCTGTGAGCCAGAGTGTGGCTAACATGATCTGATGAGTAGCAAATAAAACGTAATGACAAGCTATCAGAACGATATCTGGAAGATGGAAGGCCAAAATGAGGAAATCTTGCAGAAAACAGTCCCTCAACTCTGTCAGCAAAATGAACTCGTTATTCCAAATAAGTACAGAGAAGAGATGCGTGGTACTCGGGGCCCACGGGGATTGCTAATGGTTATTAGGGTGGGCGGTAAAATTTCCTGAGTTTTCTGTAAGGGTGTAAAGTTATTCCACAACACAACGTGTGAACATGTAAGGCTGACACAAAGGGGGTGGGGACATTACTTAAGGCTCTTCTTTCTCTGGAGACATGGTCTTTTATTTCTGTTCTCCCCCAATGTCAACAGACTCTCTGCACACCAACTGCTTTGGTCTTTGTGTCTATGTGGCAGAAATCGGTTGCACCATAGCTTGAGTCTATAGCCTGTTTTAGCCTGAAATAGTCTTACCTCCTACATAGCAATACACCTCCTCCTCCTCCTCCTCCTCCTCCTCCTCCTCCTCCTCCTCCTCCCCTTCCTCTCCTCTTCCTCCTCCTTCCTCTCCTCCTTCCCTTCTTCCTTTCCTCCTTTTCCTCCTCCTCCTCTTCCTCCTCCTCCCCTTCTTCCTCTCCTTTTCCTTCTTCTTCCTCTCCTCCTCCTCCCCTTCTTCCTCTCCTCTTCCTCCTCCTCCTTCTTCCTCTCCTCCTCCTTCCCTTCTTCCTCTCCTCCTCTTCCTCCTCCTCCTCCTCCTCCTCCTCCTCTTCTTCTTCTTCTTCAAAAAGACCTATTGACCTATCTTGTCAGGGTCAGCTGTAGTTATGGTGGGTAGATATGATGTAGAATTTCTCGGTGGCAACTGTTATTCCAAACAAGTACTAAGGAGAGATGTGTGGTACTCCTGTCGGGGGAGAGAGTTCTTGAGAAGTAGGCTGTGTAGCAAAACAGACACACTCCAAAGCATCTACACCTCATAGCTTCATCAAGTGAGCACTATGCTCAGATTTGTCTGCCTCTAGGGACCCCGATGTCTCTTTCAGATGTTTCTATTTGAGGTGATTATTTCTGCTTCCCAGTAAGGAAGGCCGGTCTTGTATTAGCTTAGGATAATTTGAATAGAATTTAATGAAGAATTATTTTTTAAAGGCCCAGGTGGGGGCTGTAGGAAAATCACACACAAAAAATTTAGAAGCAGTGTGAGAGCTCTGTTCCAGATGTTGGAGACAGAACCCAGGCAGAGAGTATGGATTAGTAGACCCCCTAAAGAGAAAGTGGGGATAAGGTGTGTGTGGGGGGGGGGACTAGATGCCCAACCTCGGGCCCTGCCTTTGCCATTCATGGATCGAACCCGATGGAAAGCGGAGATCAATGAGAACAGTTTATGCAGTCCAGTCTTCAACGTCCTGAGATGGACGACAAGGACGAGGAGTCGAAGAGCCAGACAGAAGACATCTAGGTCTTTAGATTTAGGGTTCCCAATTTTAGAGTTAGCGTTTAACTTTCATGACCCGCATAAGCCATATTTCTGTATGCTAAACTGTTTGACAAGACCCGTGGGACTTGCGGGCTGAGGACTCTAAATACTTTCTCTCCTTCTGTTCTGTTTGGTTAACGTACCAGGATTTTATGAGAAATACCGCCACAACATCCGGTACGGTCAAAGCACTTACGCCAGGGACTGATGATTTAATCACGTACTAGTTGAGTAGGGAGAAAAATAAATTACTCAAATAGAACGCGGGAGTACAGAGATAAGGAAGACACACGTTGTGGGGACTCAGAGATCCCAGGTACGTGGCGAGAGGGTTCTCTCGAGTTGTTAACTGAAAAGGGGCGATAAGGCGGATGAGGACACTGCAGTTGTTTACTGGCGGGAAGTGCAGCCCAGCATTACACAATTCGCTAAAAATGGAGCTATCGCTTGGAGAGATTCAGGCTCCGCATCCTCGGACTGGACCTGCAGCTACCGAGCCTTAATGTGATTGGTAGAGGTCTCTCCTGCTATGCTCCGCCCACATCCCAGCCTCTGCCAAAGGGGAGGGGTACTCGGTTGGATGGGTATCCCACGCCCTGAGCAGGATCCTGCAGCTGCCCACCTCGGCTGCTGCAGTCACATCCCGAAATAGACCTTGTTTCTCGGAGGTGGACAAATCTGGATCGGGCGCGGGAGGGTTGGTCAAGGAGACGGCGCTCATTGGTTGTGCAGGGCGCGCCGAGAGGCTGAGGACGGCTGATTGGTCGCAGGTTCTGCCTGGTTCTAATCAGGTCAAAGCCTGCAGCGTCTTCGGGTGCTGCCGCCAGGTGGAGCTGGGCAGGGAGATGTGAGGACCTTGGGGAAGGAGCGGAGGATCAGTGAGAACTTCTGGGTCCCCTTCTCGGTTCTAGGGGGCTGAACTAACTCTAATGCAGTGGTTCTCAACCTTCCTAATGCTGCGCCCCTTTAATACAGTTCCTAATGTTGTGGAGATCTCCACAACCATAAAATTATCTTCGTGGCTATTTCATAATAAATTTTGCTACTGTTATAAATCATAACGTAAAAGTCTGACATGCAGAATGTCTATCTGATATGCAGTTCAAAGGAGTAGAGACCCACAAGTTAAGAACCGCTGCTCTAGGCCCACTTAGTCTTCTTGTCTTCTTGAATCCAGTCAGACCCCAGCCTCTCCAGAGCCCTTCTTAGTTGTCTTTTTGTGGACCCTGCAGCTTTTCCTTCCGAGCGACAGACAGCCCATGGCTGCAGCAGGGGAGATCTGACGCAGCCAGTATCTTCCTTTGTGAGCCCTCCTTGTGACCTGATCTACCTGGAAGGTTTGAGAAGACAGTTCCAGGTCACCCCAGGTCGGATTTCTCACTAATTCCTAGCCCCCAACCCACCTTCTGACATGCTTGTTGAACGCACATCTGTAAGAAATCAGTTGGTGTGTGTGTGTGGAATTTTAGTCCTAAGAACCAGCACCCCTTCCCGGTTTGTACCTAACAGCTCCTCCGTATTCTTCATGGTTTAGCTAGCATCATCTCCTTGGCATTCTTCTGGACTTCCATAGGTGAGCTAAGGACAGTAACAAAGTTCTGCCGCTGTGTAGCTGGTGAACCAATGAGTTTACCTAAGGTCAGTCTCAGGGGTACTGACTACCCAGGGTCAGGTACGCTACTAACGAAAAGATTTCTCTCCTTGGAATCCCTGACCCTGAATATCCCCAGTCCTGCTCCCTCTTTTAACTACCTAGGTGTCTTTAGGAAGAGGAGGGGCTTCATAAGCCCCTCCCCTCAGTGACGGTGAGTGCAGGTCACCTATAAATAATCACAGCTGCCGAGGAAGAGATCAAGAGGATAATAGTGGTGACATGCCAGAAAGGGGGGGGGG
>NW_021620647.1:0-1784 GCF_004785775.1 Grammomys surdaster | reverse complement strand
CTTTGCTATTCAAACCATCACACCTGTTCCAGCTGCCATGGAATTTTTTTCTAAGTTCCTTTATACATGTTATAGTTTTAAATCCAGACTACCACCATTCTTTCTCCTGATAAAATTTAAAGCATATCTCTCAATATGCAAGTTTATTATGTCTCCTTTCTTCAAAAACAGAATGTCTTTTACAAAACTTTATATAAAGTATCTCTGCAAAGATTCTTATTTTTATTTTTTCCACAAGTAAAATAATAGGTAATAGCCATTAAAATAAATTAGACATTTAAACAAAACAGCCAGTCCTTGATATCTGTTGGAGATGTATTCTCAGATTCAACCAGGCTTGGATAAAAGATATTTAGGGGAAAATTGCATCTGTGTCAAACATAGACAGATAGACTTTGTCACTACTCTTTAAGTATAGTATAACAATGAAAATTTCACTACAGCAAGTGTTGCAATAACTCAGGGATAACAAATATTCCAGAATATGTACCAGGGTTATACAGGAACACTGGGAGTCTACACAAGAAACTTCAGTGCCTGTGACTTCAAGCATCTGCAGATGTTCTGAAACTAAGCCCCAGGATACTAAGGAGCAACTTATTTTCTTGATATATTGTAATTTATAACTCCCATTTTTTGCTTAGCTCTTAACTAACTGGTTCTATCTTTCTATTTTACTTTTTCCTTTACACACATGGCAAAAGACGTTCTTTAGGAAGGCACTTGTGTTTCTGCAGTAAGGCACGCCCTGCTTTCTTGAGCTCAGCTTTTCTGACTGTGTTCTCCCTCCTGTCCAGTGCCAATGTTTACATAGGTAACAATGTCACTGACTGTATTACAGTATCGATGTGTCATTCATGTAGCAGAGGAAGATAATTGGACCAAAGCTATAACTCTTTCACCTGCATACCCAATTATTTAAAAGCAGAGCCAGAGCTTATGATGACACACTATTGCCTATGAACAACAGAAAGCAAGCAGAGGGCTTGGGCTGTAGCTCTCAGAGAGCTCCTGCCTCCCATGCAAGAGTCCCATCCAATCTCCAGGACTGCCAGAAAGAAGGATGTAAAGAAGGATATTTGATGTGGGAGAGCAAGATTTATCTGGGGCAGTCTTTGTAAGACATAAGATCAATTTACCAAAGTCTATAAAAGGAGGCCCTGGTTTACACAGTGTAAGCCGGGGTTTACACAGTGTAAGCCGGGGTTTACACAGTGGAAGCTGGGCCAAGCACAACCTCACTCCATTCACATTTCTTACTTGTTTGGTTTTGTTTGTGTTTTCTTCGGTATCACTGAGTTTTGCTTCTGACATTCCTCGTGGGACCTGAAAGGCTGTGCGTCTGGGATGCTATGTGTGATAATGCACTGTGAGTCTGCAGTTTGCCTAATTCAGCTGTTAATTCACTGACTTGCTGTGCCTTGTATTTTAAGTAATTCAAAATTTTAATTGAATTTGTTTTTAGTGGAGCCTTTATGGATGCAAACTGTGTAATATAATAATGTAATATTTACATATTCTGCATACATTTACTAATTTAAAATATTGTTTTATGCTCAGTTTTTCTTTTGATTTCCTGTATTAATTCATTTTTTATTAATTACAATTCAGTTTGTATTAAATACAAGAATTTTCATTTGTAGGCCCATGATATTCCTAAGATTCTCACAAAATACACACACAAAAATGTTGTGTTCCTTAGAATAGTTTTTTTTAAAAGTCAATACATTATTATAATTCTTATGGTATCATCTAAACATGAGAAAATACCAACTTTTCTTTTT
>NW_021620646.1:1020-24147 GCF_004785775.1 Grammomys surdaster | reverse complement strand
CTCTCTAGCTTGCTGGCTCTCTGGCTCTGGCTCTCAGAGTGGCTCTCATGCAATGGCTCTGGCCTCTGGCTCTCTGGCTCTGAATCTGTATGTAGCTTCAGCTATGAATATCTGCATTTTGGTCTGGCTCTCTGCTTCTGGCTATGACTCTGACTCTCTGGCTCCCTGGTTTTTCTGACTCTGGTTGTATGGCACCGGTTCTAGATATGGGTCTGGTCTCTCGAGCTGGCTCTTGGTCTCTGTCTGTCTGGTCCTGGCTCTGGGCCTGTCTCTGCCTATGGCTCTGGCTCTCAGGTTCTTACTCTAGCTCTCTGGATCTGGGTCCCTGGCTCTCTGGCTCTGGCTATTACTCTAGCTGTCTGGCTATGTCTCTCTCTCTCTCTCTAGTTCTTGCTCTGGATTTCTGGCTCTCTTGCTCTTGCTCTGCCCGTGGCTCTTGGTGTCAGGCTCTGGCTTTCTAGCTCTTTCTATGGCTCTGTGCCTGGTTCTGGCTTTGGCTCTTAGCTCTCTGGCTATACCTCTCTGGCTCTGGTTATGACTCTCATTCTTTGACTCTGGTTCTCTGGTTCTGGCTCTGGTGCTCTGGCTCTCAGCTGTATCTCTACTTCTGGCCCTCACTTTTTATGGCTCTATGGTTCTATTTATGTGTATGTCTCTGACACACTGGTTGTGTCTTTAGCTCTCTTATCTCTTTTGATAGTTATTATGCTTTCTTTTTTAGAGAACGAGCCTGCAACAGTTTCTAATGAAGATAGAGGAAAAGTTAATGAAGTTTCCAAATTGAGTATTGCTCACGAAATCGTCGTAAACCAAGATTTCGTTGTAGAAAAGAATGATTTACCTGAAGACAGGTATTTATTTATTTATTTATTTATTTATTTATTTGGTGAATGACTGCTCTTCTTGGCATAATTCCATAGCATAGATGATTTTTGATCATGTTTGGCTTGTTTTATTAAAACACGCAGCAACTGAGTCTGTCTTAAATAGTATTAAATATTAAATTAAATTATACAGCAGAGTAAGCAGTATAATTATTTAATGTAAAAGTGTTCAAGTGACTAGGAGAAGGCTCAGCAGTTAAGAGCACTGGCTGCTCTTCCAGAGGACTTGGATTCAATTCCCAGAATCCAAGTGACTGCTCATAATCGTAACTCCACTTCTAGAGTATCCGACACTCTCATACAGATATCCATGCAGGCAAAACACCAATGCATGTAAAATACAAATAAGTACAAGTGGTCAAGGGGGGATGAAGGATGGTCTTGTGGCTAAGCCCAGTTACTGAACAAACATGAAGATCTAATACTCAGAACCCATGTAAAATATGGCATGGTCCCAAGCTATATGTGCAGCAGAAACAAAGGATTGCTACCCTACCTCCAGGTGCAGTCAGTGGTCCTATTTCAAGGGAATGAGGTGTAGAATGACAGAATAAGATATCTAAGATCCTCCAGCCTCTATGTGTGAACTCCCAGAGGAGCACATAGACTACATACACAGAGACAACAGTCACACACATACAGGCACACAAGGTATGAAAATATCAAATAATATCTAAATACCAAATAAGCCAATGTAATTATTGTCAAAATGTTAAGCCTTAGGTTCTAGTGAAGAATTTCATATCTTTGCAGATCAACTTGAAGAGTAGAGCTATTACAAGGTAGTCCTATTTTTCTGTCAATTAAGTCTGTGCAGATAAACAACTTTTCTTTCCTCAATTTTGATTTCATTTTCTCTTTGTGGATCTATTGTCTCCATATATGTCTTTGCACCACATGCATGCAGTGCCCAAGAAGACCAGAAAAGGGCACTACATACCCTAGGACTAGAGTTAGACAGCTGTGAGCTACCATGGAGTTATGGGATTCAAGCCATGGCCCTGGAGAGGAGGAGCTTCCATTGCTCTTCACCACTGAGCCATCTCTCTAACATCACAAATAATTTTTCTAATAATGATATTGCCATTTGTCACGAGTAAGAGGTTTCAGATTTATACTTTCTGTTTGAATAAGAAAAACGAGCCTTATTGAAGTTCTTCATAATTATATCGATTCAATTCATTTATATTGATATTGAAGTACATGAAGGAGTCTTTCAGTATAAATTGAATGTTTCTAATGGATTGCTAGCATTTACATGTGGGCTAGAAAATGGCTTAGAAGGTAAAGGTGCTTGCTGTTGACCCGTTTTATCCCTGGGACTCACATGGTAGAAGAAGAGAACCAAATTATATAATTTATCCTCTTACCACCAAACAGATTCTGTGACACTTTGTATGTGTGCACATGTACACACACAGTGTAGGTAAGTATGAAGAGTTAAAAGAATACTTTTTGCCAGAATGTTATTTCATAGCTTTTTAAATTTCCCACCTTGAATGCCTCATTTATTTTGCTACTGTAGGGATTCTGTTACTAAAGCACTGTCTTGTTTCTTGGGATTCTCATGTGTGTTGCATTTATTTTGCTTGTTGCTAATAATGACACATATGAAGTGAGTATATCTTCCATTAATGGAGTTTTCACCAAAACACATGTATCCTAGGATCTTCTTAGTTCAATTCATAAAGTTTGGGGGAAAAAGTAAACTTCCTGTTTTTTTAGGAATAAGGTAAGTGAAGAACAGGTTAGGAAGGGGAAAGTCATAAATTTTATTTAGTTCTGTGAAGTGCACGAAATCCTTCAGCATTATAAACATGAAAAAAAATCCTTCCTATACTTCATACCTAAGTGAAAAATATCACGTACCATGAAGTTACACATCTAAGCTAGATGCAGAATTATGATCAAAAGTCAGAGTCTCAGTTTTAGTTTATGGTTCTTCCAAAGGGGGAGGGAAAGGAGAGGAGAAGAACAGGGAAGAGGAGGGAAGGAGGGAGAGAGGGAGAAGAGAGGGAGGGAAGAGGGGAAGGGAGAAAGAAAGAGAAGGAGAGAGAGAGAACACAGAGAGAGCAGAGACAGTCAGAGAAGACACAACTTGAGAAAACCGGACAGAGAGAGAGAGAGAGAGAGAGAGAGAGAGAGAGAGAGAGAGAGAGAGAGAGAGAGAGAGAGACAGAGAGAGAGAGAGACAGAGAGAGAGAGAGAGAGACAGAGAGAGACAGAAACAGAGAGAGAGACACAGAGAGAGAGAGACACAGAGAGAGACACACAGAGAGAGAGATGTATATTGAGAGAGGGAGAGAGAAGAGATGAAGAGAGAGACAGGGGAGATATTGGAAGAAAAGGAGGGACAGAGGGAGAAAGTAGGGCATTTGGTTGGGGGCAGGGAGACAGACACTGACTGACATTCTGGTATTGTTTTGAGAGGATCCAAGAGTGTTTGTTTGTTGTTTTTCATCTGAGACTAACTACAGCTATTTTTTCAGCACTTCTCAAATCATAACTCCTCTCTGGCCTATCAGTTTGCTTGTTTTTCCATGATTTTAAATACTGTTTGAAGGATCATGATCCTGTATCAAATCTCTAGGTAAAGATCAATTTACACATTTAACTTTCTTAATAGTGTGGAAAGTAAGTTTGTGGAGACAATGTATAATGCATTTTGGGACCACTTGAAAGATCAACTGTCACAAACTCCTCCTGACTTTTCTTGTGCTCTTGAACTTATAAAAAACATAAAGCAGGTGAGTACCCAGTTTTTGCTATATTGATACAAAGTCCCCAGACCACCTTAGACCTTGGATTATTAATATTCACATTATTAATCTTCTAAGTAGCTTTTATGAATACATATGGGATGTATTGACTCTCATTTAAAAACGTAATGTATCATTCAATAAAACATATTTTTACTCAATTACTACTATGTTTTTAAGTGTTCCAGAAACACCAAAAAAAAAAAAACCCTATTACCCACAGGGATTTACATTTTAAGTCAAAAAGCTATTTCAAGTGACCATTTAAGAGTAACTTGCTTACCAGGTGGTGGTAGTGGTGCATGCCTTTAATCCCAGCACTTAGGAGGCAGACACAGGCAGATCTCTGAGTTCGAGGCCAGCCTGGTCTACAGATTGACTTACACAGGACAGCCAGGGCTCCACAGTGAGACCTTGTTTCCAGAAAAAAAAACACTGAAAAAGAACATCTTGCTTATTTTCCCTTGCTCTTTGGAGTAAACTAATCTAAAGTTGCCCTTAACTTCTGTTAAGGGCATCATTATTTTTTTGGAGGTGAATATGTTGTTGTGGCCTATACTTAAATGTTGTCTCAGTGTTATTTTTATTCCTGGTTTTAAGATCATTTCCCTTAAAAATAATGACTATTGCTATAATTTCCATGAAGCCTAGAATTATAATCATCTTCTAAACAGAGAATAGTAACTATGCAAGAAATTTAGAGACCCACTTTCTTGACCCCCTAGAAAACAAAGTCTGACATGCCTTTAGCTTGAAAGTACTGTTCACTGGGTGCATGTTTAGGATTCTAAACATAATGTGGCTCCTTTGATTTTTCCTTTGTGGGCAGATTTTAATGTCACTACTACTACCACGTCAGAATCGTCTAAGAAATGAAATTGAAGAGGCACTGGACTTGGATCTCCTCAAACAAGAAACAGAGCATGGGGCTCTGGATGTTCCACATCTCTCCAACTATATTCTCAAATTGATGGCCCTCATGTGTGCACCAGTTAGAGATGAAGCTGTTCAGGAACTAGAAAGCATCAAAGATCCAGTACAGTTACTGAGGCAAGAATAGAGTCATGCTCTTTTAATGTATTTTCTGTTGTTAATAGCATGATATCTCAGTATGAGTAAATTACAAAGAGAAAGGTAAATATTTTGGCTCCCATCCTTGAAGTCCAAGGCTGAGGGGCTGCATCCAATGAAAGTGTTGTTTCTGGTGGGATCTTGAGGTGTTAGAGAACAACACAGGATGAAAGAAGGAGAGAGAGAGAGAGAGAGAGAGAGAGAGAGAGAGAGAGAGAGAGAGAGAGAGAGAGATATTTAGTTTTTCTGATTTTGTGAAATCACTTCTATTCAATCATGGTGATTTCTAGCCCGCCATTCTTGTGTAATCCTGGTGATGGTTTAAAGGCTTCATTTATAAACTCCATAATTGGATTAAGCTTTCCACCATCTCAGTATCTCACAGTTGGGTTTGAGGTTTACTAGTTTTTGAGCAGAAACCTATTTTCAAACGATACCATACCCTACTCCTGAAATCCACCTTATGTATCATGAAAGAAAATTTGAGCCAAATATTATAGTAGACCTATGTCTTATGCTGAAGACATGGCTAACATAAGTTTTCACTTCTATTTTCTCTGTTTACTTTTTAAATTTTAACAAGTTATTTATTTAAAATTATTTTATGTTTACGAACATATTGCCTGTCAAAATGTGTGTATGTGCACAGTGTGTATGCCTAGTATTTGCTGTGGCCAGAAGTCAGTGTTGGATCTTCTGGAACTGGAGTTATAGATGTTTCTGACCAACCATGTGACTGCTGCAAATGAATCCATTTCTCTGTAAGAGCAGTAAGTGCCATTAACAACTGAGCAATCTCTCCAACCCCTCTTGTTTAATATTTTTGGGTTTCATACTATATACAATGCATATTATTCTTTACTATTCCTCTTTCAATCCTGCCGATCCATTTTTTTCTTCCCAATTATTCCTCTTCTGAAGTTTGTTTCTGATTTTATGCAGTACATGCACAGGTATCTGCAACTGCTACATGTTGGTAATTGTAATGGCCTTGCTAAATCCAGCATTCCTCTTCATCCTTTGAGTTTAACAATCTTTACCTCCTCATCTTCTATAATACCTGCTGGACCATGGAAGCAATGACATACATGACTTCTTTATGTCTGGGCACTCAACAATCACTTATTTTAGCCCTTTGATTAGCTATGGGTTTCCACATTAGCTGTTACACGGTGTGTAAAACATATTCTATGTCCCAGGCTGAGAAGCACTACTGACTAACATGGTTTTACTCCCTGTCCTTTTACTTGGTAAGGTCAGTATGGCTGTTTGATTTTAATGCCATGTAAATGATCATTTGGATTCCATACATTTCACGAAGTGTTTTTAAGGCATTTAAGTAGAGTACTAATTCTACAGATTTCGAGCCACCCCAACTCAAGTGTTCTATTTCCAGTCTAAACTCTGCAGAAACAGAAACAAGGATTCTCAATGTTTTACAGCTAAAACAAACAGAAAAGAAAAATGATATTATTTTTTATCACCCACATTTCAACCTTTCATAGATAATTGTTAGTGCTGTGGCAATTTTTCCTTGTATTGACTACCCTTTTCCAAATGTAGCAGAGTAGCCACTGTGCAAAGAGCTCTAGAATGGTTGTTGAAATGTCAACATGTGTCTCTTTTTAGTTCTGCTGCCAACTCACCATTTGGCCTTTGGTCCCTGAATGGTGCATTTATTTAATGTATTAGTCTGTTTCATAAAGAGTTCTTTTAAAAAGATATTTGCATAGTTTTTGACAGGCCAACGTCCATAGTTTTACAGGGCTCATCCCTGTATCAGACATGGTTTTGAATTTGAGTCTCTTACTTGTAGCATTCTGTATAGCATTGAAATTCTATAGTGCTGGAGTTTTGGAGGCTGCCCAGCAGCTCCACTAGGCATTGCCATGTGTGTGGATACTCTGTCAACTCTACCTCTAGGGCATACTTTTGCCTAAGCTGCCAGAATATTTCATATATGTTTTGAAACCAAGACAGAGACTGTTATTGCTTCATAGCTCATGTATTCTGTGTGCTTACATTACTAGGACCATTAGGGCATTATTAAAGCTTACCATTGTCTTTTCTGACTTTTTGAGTGGAGCCTAAGATGCACCTCAGCTTGTTTGCATTGTGGTGGTTGTGTTGGCTGAGGGACACTATACTGAAATTCAGGAAGCAGAGTCTCTTGGCAAGCAAATGGTGGCATCCTGTGGGTACATCCTTGTAATCTTACAATAAAGGTTCTTACTTGCCTCGAAGATCTTGGAAATTCGAGGGTGTATTTCCCATTGCTGTATGATCAGCATACAATTTCCTTCTATCCATACTCAGCTCTTTAGAAAAGGAATTACTTGGTATATTTGGTTTGATCCTAATGGCTTTTTTACTATTTACATTGCCAGGCTTTAATTTTTCAAGTTAGTCTACCCTCCTTATGTTTCAATTATGAACCTCACCTTTAAGCTATATATTTTCTTTTCATGTATTTCTGCACGTGATTAAAAGTAGCCAGGAGGGCTGGTGAGATGGCTCAGTGGTTAAGAGCACTGACTGCTCTTCCAGAGGTCATGAGTTCAAATCCCAGCAACCACATGGTGGCTCACAACCATCTGTAATGATATCTGATGCCCTCTTGTTGGGTGTCTGAAGACAGCTACAGTGTACTTACATATAATAAATAAAAAAAAAGTAGCCAGGTAATTCCTTCAGTATCATGCTAAGAAATTTCGTTTCCCTAATATCTTAGAGCATTGCTCTCAAAACCTACCTTCTGTAAAGCACTTTGAAAATGGACACAATTTAAAGTATCTGATAGTTCATATCAAAGGTGACTTTTAATCTACTTTCCTATAAGGGAATCCTATCTGTTTTCCAGTAAAACTTTTTATTTTAATTTGAAACTTCATCATAATGGCCTTTAGTATCTGTATTTCTGCCAACATTTGGTAATTAATATTTTAGTAATGACCAAGAACATCAAACATACTACAGATATTCTTTCCTTCTTAGATCCTTAATAGCCCAGTCATATCAGCAAACCTTTTTTTATAGCCTGTTTCTCTAAATCTTTAGATTCTGCCCATTTTCATATATTTGGTGGATCAGCAGTTCTAATTTTCAAAAGTAATCTCCCATAGTCTATTTTGTTGCACTCAGGCAAAATACTCAAGTTTCTGTAATTTCTAAAAAGCATAGATTTATTTATTACAGTTCTGGAGATAAGAGTATACTTGATATATTATAACATGATAAAGAGCATTACCTGGTCAAATAGAGCAACATTAAATTCTTAGCCTCAGGTCCTTTTATAATAGAATCCACTTATTTGTAAAACTGAAGCCCTCATGACACCTCCCATTAGGCCCCTACTCAAAGCAACTAAAGTTTATTTTTGGACTACATGTTCAAATCCTAGCTATGTTTAACTGAATTCAGTATTTTTCAGCTCCTTTCCTATTCTCAATACTGGGATTTTATTATTCTTTCCTTGAGTTCCACTCTTGAACACCAGATTTCCTTTCAAACTAAATGTTCTGTATTTTTCTGTGACAGGGGTATCTTCCAAGTTCTAGGCCTGATGAAAATGGACATGGTGAACTATACTTTCAAGAACATTCGACCATATTTACAGGACCATTCTATACAATATGAACGAGCTAAATTCCAAGAACTCCTTGACAAGCAGCCTGGTACGTTTAAAATTTAACTAGAGAGGGAAATTGGCCTCTAATTTGTTTTTTTTTTTACAGTGTTTTTCTATTTTGAATAGAAAGTTTACTTCTTGAATGAGAAGCAAAATTTTCCAAGACAGAAAGTCCTATTCAATTCACTTTTTTAAAAATTAAATTTATTCTTTGATAATTTCATACATGTACATGGTATAATCTGATTAGTCTCAAGCCCAGCCTTTCTGATGCCCTCCCATCACCAAAATTTCCCTTTTAAAAAATCTTCTCTTACTTTCCTGCCTTTTTTAATGACCATCTGAATTTGAAGATTACCTAAATCATTATGGGTGTAGAACCATCCACTGGAGTAGGAGCATCTCACTTGGTGGTAGATCATTGAATGACTCCTCTTCCTCCAGTAGCCATCAAAGTAGTTCCTGAAGGACAGTACAGCACAATAAGCCCTTCCCCTACCCATGACTGAGTTTTGACAGCTCCAATCTTATGCAGACACAGTACAGCCTATGACAGCTGCTTTGAGAACACAATTGTAATAACTATGTCATGTCCAGAATATAACAATCCATTGCCCTCCTCTCTGTTATCCCACTTTCATACTGTTTATGCCTTCTTTTCTATGATATTTCCTGAGCTTTGGAGAGGGTGTGATAGATGTTCTGTTTAGAGCAGAATGTACAACATTTACTTATTCTTACAATTTTGAGAAGCCACAATCTTTGTATTAACTGGTGTTTACTGCAAAAAGAAGCTTCTCTGATCAAGGTTACAAAGAACACATATCTGTGCATATAAACATAAATATGTAGAGATAAGTTAACAACATCTCTATTTAGAAAAATGAGTGAATAGGTTCACCCCTAGGGACTATGAGTTCCCTACCCATGAGTCTTTGCCAGTTACACAAAGCCATGCATGAACTCCCTCTTATGGAGTGGGTTACACACCCCATTAGAAAGTTATTGATTACCTCCATATTGGTTGTAGTATAGCAGATCTGGCCTGGAAAATTGGCATTGGGGTAAACAGAGTCCACAGTTTGGTTTGGAGTTTGCCAGCAGCTGCCTGCATAGTGCCTTCTTGTACTATGAAAGCTATTCTGGAAGGAAATAACTATTTCACCTCCAAGCTTTTAAAATTAATGTTTTCTTCATCAAGAAAGTATATACAAAGTCTCCAACTTTATGCTTTGGCATTTAAACATACATGTTCAACTTTCTTTCATAGATCTTCTTGATTGTACCACAAAATGGATGGCTAGAGCTGCCACAGAGCTTACAGCATCACTACAACGTGCATCTGTCACTCCAAGCACCTCTTCTGGCACAATAAGTTCATTTCCATCTCCAAAACCTGACCCAGATCCACCCAGTCTTACAATAGTGCTATATCAAGGGTACCTAAATCTTGTTCTCAGGGACCATGGGAGCGAAGAATTTCCTGAGGTATGGATGTGTGTTCAGGCATTTACTTTGTTATTCTTTACCTAGAATCCCCATTAGAACTCTCCTAACAGCATTTTCTTTCTTGCTTATACAGACTCTGCTGATGGATAAAGCACGATTGCAGACCATGAGATCCAAATTGCGCCACTTGACCATTCTAGCCTCAGTTTTACTTGTGGCTAGAAGTTTCTCTTGTGGTGTTTTATTCAGCTCACCAGAATTTGTGGATAAACTGAAGTGCATAACGAAGGCTCTAACAGAAGAATTTAGCTCCAAGTATGTTTCATTGATCTCTCTCTCTCTCTCTCTCTCCCTCTCTCTCTCTCTCTCTCTCTCTCTCTCTCTCTCTCTCTCTCTCTCTGTGTGTGTGTGTGTGTGTGTGCATTTGTCTGTGCAAGTATGTGTACATGCCACGTGTCAAGGCCAGGGGTCAACTTCAGGGTCTTTCTCTTGCTTTCTACCTTATTTTTTGAAACATGGTCTCTAATTGAAGTTGAAGCTGACTAATTAGGCTAGACTGGCTGCTCAACAAGTTCTAGTAAGCCACCTGTGTCTGCCTCCCTAGTGCTGTGATTACAGTCGTGAATCGTCACTTTTGACTACAGAGCTATACTCAGGCTCTCATGCTTGTGTGACAAGCACTTTACCAAGGGAGCAATCTTACCAGCTGTCTTATAAATTTCTTTTAGAATGGAATATAATATGGCATTTAGGCCATAGACAGGCAATATAATATTCCAATATTCTTCACACAAAGGATTTTTGGAACAAGATGCAAAAGTGTTGATACATTAGGTTTGCCATAGAGAAAAATAAAAAGTTTTCAGCCCAGAAGGAGAATAAGATGGTTACTTTGCTACAAATTTCGTTATGTTTTCTAATAGTGAAAAAATATATATTTCATCAAAGGACAGTGGATTTTTATTATTTATACCTATGGCATAGAGATTCCATATCAAAGTAGAAAGAGGAAATAGAAATTTATTTGTAATTTTTTGGTAAACTAGGAAAGACTATTATGTAAAGTATCTATGAATACCTTTCAACAACATTTAAATCTTCACTACTTAAAAGCGTATTGAATGGCTCTTGGAATGTAACCAAACCCTTCTCCAATATATATTGTTCCATATAGTTGGCATATAGTACTATATGTATGAATAATTTGGTACCTTAAGGTTAATAACAGGACTATTTTACATGCTCATTGATTCAGATTGTTTATTGATGGTGAGAGAATCACATTTTTTCCCTTGGGAATGCTTAACTTCTAATATGGGTCTTTCTGGGTTTGTCCCTTATATCAAAGAAACTCTATTTTCTATCTTCACTTATCTAGGCCAGAAGAATCTATGTTAAGTGTGAGTGAACAAGTATCTCAGGAAATACATCAAGGTCTCAAAGACACAGGTCTAACTGCGCTGAGCAGTGAAAACAGGGCATCACTTGTAGGACAACTCCGGAACATTGCCAAGAAAGAGAATTGCATTCGTACCATCATCGGTAAGAGTTCAGAAAGTGGTTAAGAAATATCAATAACATGCCAGGTGGGAGTTTGACTCTGCTCTGAGACTTACTGAACATTTTAAAAATATGGAGCCAGAAAGTGGTGGTATGTAGAAGAAATTTAATCCAGCAACATGGGTGCTCTGCCAAGGCATCACATCAAAAGACTGTAGGCATACCCTTACCACACACCTTTAATCCAAAACAATGAAGGTAAAGTTACTTTGTAGAAGGAAACAGCCATGTTTGAAAGTGACCTCTATTTAAAGGGCAGACAAAGTGATGAATCAGAGAACAATTTGACAGAATGGTCAGAGGTGGGATTATACCCAACTTACATGTGAACATGAACAGACAGTAAGGAGAGGCTACTTAAGAGAGGAGAGAGAGAGGGGGAGAGGGAGAGGGAGAGGCAGAGAGAGAGGGAGAGGGAGAGGGAGAGAGTGGCAGAGAGAAAGAGGAGACAGGAGGGGGGAGGGAGGGAGGGGGAGAGGGACAGAGTGGGAGAGGAGAGAGAGGAGATGGGGGGGGGATAGAACCACTCCAAAACCCTATGTTGGAAAACTGTCCTTACTCTAGGATTTAAGGTACTATACAGATTCCTATACTCATTGTTGGGTTTAATGCTGAATTACAATATAGAATAAAACATATTATATTGTGGAATAGACACAGTAAACTTGGCCAGTTTTCTTATTTTATTTTATGCAAGAGTATTCTATCTGCATGTACACCTGTATGCTAGAAGAGGGCATCTGATCACATTTCAGATAGTTGTGAGCCACCATGTGGTTGCAATTGAACTCACGACCTCTGGAAGCACAGCAACCAGTGTTCTTAACCATTGAGCCATCTCTCCAGGCCCTGGCTAGTTTTCTTTTAACTTCTTACACTCCAATTTTTGTACATGGGTCTGAACTTAGTATACCAGCTTTAATATATGTTCTCGGAATTTCAAGTTTGATGTTTATGATGATCTTGCTAGGCAAAATACATACTAGCATCTCAATTATAGATATGTAAAATAGTTTAAAGAAGTAATCCAATGACCAAAAGCCATAATTGTCTTTCTGATTTCACCATTGTGCCTGTGTGTTTTTTGAGGGTATGTGTTGTGGATCAATCTCCATATCTTGCATATGTTATGCAAGCATTTGGCTATTAAAGTTACACCTCAGGTCTTAGATTATCATTTTTGATAATTCATTATCTTTTTGTGTTTGATGGCATGTCTTCATTCCAAACAGAACTGAAATCATATATACAAATCAGCAAATGAATGTCTGGATCACTATTTGATATCTGTGATGAGATACCACAACCAAGGCAATTCTCATAAAAGAAAGCATTTAATTGGGGAATTGCTTTCAGTTTCAGAGGTGTAGTTTATTATCATTATGGCATGGGACATGGTAGCAGGCTGGAATAGTACTGAAGAAGTAGCTGAAAGCCATATCCTGATCTGCAACCAAATGAAAGAGTCTGGGTCTGGCATGGGCTATTAAAACATTAATGCCCATATCCAGTGACATATTTCCTTCAAAAAGGCCACATCTCCTAATACTTCTTATCTTATTGAAAATTTCTACTCCTTGGTGACTAAACATTCAAACATTGGCCTATTGGGGCCATCTTGTTAAAACCACCACAGTAAAAAAAAGTAAAACTTTGGTGAGCAGACAGTGAACTGTCAGTTTCTTCTGAAACCTGTTCCTACTTTCTTTTTTCCCCCATTACAGAACAACGGATACATTTATTTCTTAAATGCTGTTTGATTCGTGGCATGCAAGAATCTCTTCTAGACTTCCCTGGAGGCCTTCTTTTCATTGAGCCAGAGTTGGCAGAACTAGGCTGGAAATTTGTTAATCTGATGCACCACAACCAGCATGTGTTTAGCCCTTACTATGCTGAAATCCTAAAAAATATCATCTCTCCACCAAATGCAGAAGAAAATGAAGAAAAACCTATTTGATAATGCTGGTCCCAAGTCCTGGCACCAGGAATTCAAAGAGAGGTCTCATTATAATGCTGGGATAACATCACCTGTGGCCAACAACTGCAGGTGACTCTCTTCCTCATTAAGAGCCAGGATGCAACTGTAGTGGCCAACCGTACGAACTCCAAATGGCCCAGTCCCCTTCATTAATAAACTCTTGAGCTGCAAGAAAACATCGGTGTCTTTTATGATACAGCTAAAGCCATGTCCCTTGTCCCTTTCACCCAAGTATCTTAAAAACAATTGGGTTCTCACTTTTCCTTGCAATGGCAGACCAGTTTTCAGTATCATAGACTGGACAGGCATCAAGGCATTGTATATTCTTTTTATTTTCAACTGGATATTTTATTTATTTACATTTCAGATGCTATCCCCTTTTCCCTTGCCCCATTCCCCCTGAACCTCCTATCCCACGCCCCTGCTTTTATGAGAGTGTACCTCCACCAACCCACCTATTCCCACCTCCCCACCCTCGAATTCCCCCACACTGGGCATCCAGCCTTCATGGAACCAAGGACCTCCTCTCTCACTGATGCCCGACAAGTCCATCCTCCTCTACAAATACAGTTCAGGGTTGAGGAACTAGCAATACAATAGATGCAAACAGTCAAGGAACAAGCAAGACAATAAACACAAATAGTCAAGGAACAAGCAAGGCAACAAACAAAGGCCAGTGATCACTCTCCTGTGATCATTGTTTTTAAAGGCTTATTAGGTTGGCCAAAATATCTGAGCCTACTACCCTGTCCTAGCCCGAAGTCATTTTCATGCCTGAAGCCTCTGCTGAATGGGGGGACACAAGGCTAAATGTAGCCCCAGCTGGCCTTGCTGTACCCAACCTCACAATGCCATCTTCCCAAACCCTGCTTCAATATGGCCTGATCTTACTAACCCTGCAGAAACACATTATAATTAATTTGACATGATACTCTCCATTTATTGTAGATATGCCAAGTTTTAAAGAACACAAAATTTCTTATTATTAATATTATTTCCTTTTCATTGGAAATAGATTCTTTTCTCATAGAAGAAATAACATAAAAATCCCATGAAAGTACTAAACTAGAAATCATAAATCATACACAAAGAAATGATTCCGATCCTTTCAAGCTGTTTGAAGGCAGCTTCCGGCACTTTGGATTCATATAGGCTTTGACCATCTCTGGGCTAGACATGGGGATGTAGCTCAGTGGTAGAGCACATGGTTTGCATGCATGAGGTGCCGGGTTCAATGCCCGGCATCTGGAAGGGCCTTATTTTTTTCACATAGGAAGTGACAAACTGGAAGACTTTTCCATGGAGACCTCCTTTGTCTGGTGTGGACTATAAAAGAGCTCATCTATGGCCACGACGACAATGTTCATCTATAACCTTGAAGATATTTCCATGGAGACTTCCATAGTCTGGGGAGTACAGCTTCGCCATGCCTCCAGGAATAGATATTGGTCACAGATGAAGTGAACCTCTGCTTTCGAGCTGGTGGTAGTTTCCTAGTGGATGTGTTTTCTCAAGCAAATTAACGAGATGTGTGTTCTGAGTGTGCACATGCATGTGCGTGTACTAGCTTCTATAGCTTCATTATGTCTAATATTTATATTCACCTTAGACCAGGATTGTGTTACAATCTCGGGTTTATATTGCATATTCCTAAGATACGAAGTTGTATAAGCCCTGAGAATATACAGAGGTGAAAAGATTCCCCAAACTCCAGAGATAAGATCCCATCAACTCCAGTTCACAGATTATGTTCTCCCCCTCCCACCATCAGGCCTGACTCGCACTGATGTAGTTCTCATGATGCGGTTTATATTACATATAACTAAGATACAAAGATTTATATGTCATGAGACTATGCTCCAGTTCAAAGCCTGTGTTCTCTCCCTCACCAACATTAGACATGACTTGCACTAAAGCAGTTCTCATGATAACCACGAGGGGGCAGCACAACTATATTCTTAGCCCCCTATCCCATCTCCGATCCAAATGCTTCTATGAGAATATGCCCCCACCCACACTCACACTCCCACCTCCAGACCCTCGATTTCCCCCACACTGGGGCATCCAGCCTTCATTGAACCAAGGACTTCTTCACCTACCTCTGCCTCACAAGGTCATTTTCCCCTTTGTATACACTTGGGGGCATGGGTCCCTCCCTATGTGCTCCAAGGCTGGTGGTTTAGACACTGGGAACTCTGGTTGGTTGGTATTGTTGATCTCCTCATGGGACTGCGAACCCTTTCAGCTCCTTCAGTCTTCACTTTAACTCCTCCATTGGGAACCACATGATCAGTTCAATGGTTAGCTGTGAGCATCTGCCTCTGTATATGTCAGGTTCTGGCAGATCTCTAAGGTGATAGATGTATCAGGCTCCTGTCAGCATGCACTTCCTGACATCCACATCAGCATCTACATTTGGTAACTGCACAAGGGTTGGATACCCAGGTGGAACAGTTACTGGACGCCCCCTCCTTTAGTTTCTGTCCCACACTTTGTCTGCATATTTGCTCCCATGAGTATTTAGTTACTCCTTCTAAGAAGGGCCAAAGCACCCACACTTTGGTCTTCCTTGTTCATGAGCTTCATGTGATCTGTGAGTTGTATCTTGAATACTGCCAGCATTTGGCCTAATATTCAATTACCTGTGAGTACATATCATGTGTGTTCTTTAGTGATTAGGTTACCACACTCAAGATGATATTTTCTAATTCCATCCATTTATCTAGGAATTTCTCAAATTCATTGTTTTTAATAGCTGAGTAATATTCCATTGTGTAAATGTACCACATTTTCTGTACCCATTCCTCTGTTGAAGGACATCTGAGTTGTTTCCAGCTTCTGGATATTATAAATAAGGCTGCTATGAATATAGTGGGGCATGTGCCCTTGTTATCTGTTGGAGCATCTTTTGAGTATATGCCCAGGAGTGGTATAGCTGGGTCCTCAGGTAATGCTTTCCCCAGTTTTCTGAGGAATCACCAGAATGACTTCCAGAGCGGTTGTAGCAGCTTGCAATCCCACCAACAATGGAGGAGTATTCCTTATTGTGCACATCCACACCAGCATCTGGTATCACCTGAGTTTTTGATCTTGGCCATTCTGACTGGTGTGAGGTGGAATCTTAGGGTTGTTTTGATTTGCATTTCCCTGATGAGTAAGGATATTGAACATTTTTTAGGTGCTTCTCCGCCATTCAAATTTCCTCAATTGAGAATCCTTTGTTTAGCTCTATACCCCGTTTTTAATAGGGTTATTTGATTGTCTCGAGTTTAATTTCAAGAGTTCTTTGTATATATTGGATAGCAGCCCTCTATTGGATATAGGATTTTCCCGATCTGTTGGTTGCTGCTTGCCCTATTGACAGTGTCTTTGCCTTACAGAAGCTTTGCAATTTTATGAAGTCCCATTTGTCAATTCTTGATCTTAGAGCATAAGCCATTGGTATTCTGTTCAAGAACTTTTCCCCTGTGCCTAGGTATTCGAGGGTCTTCCCCACTTTCTCTTCTATTAGTTTCAGTGTATCTGGTTTTATGTGAAGGTCCTTTATCCACTTGGACTTGAGCTTTGTACAAGGAGAGAAGAATGGATCAATTTTCATTCTTCTACATGTTGTCCTCCAGTTGAAGCAGCACCACTTGTTGAAAATGCTGTCCTGTTTCCACTGGACAGTTTTAGCTCCTTTGTCAAAGATCAAGTGACCATAGATGTGTGGGTTCATTTCTGGGTCTTCAATTCTGTTCCACTGATCCTTTTCCTGTCTCTGTACCAATGCAATGCAGTTTTTTCTTTTATCACTATTGCTCTGTAGTACACCTTGAGGTCAGGGATGGTGATTCCCCCAGAAGTTCTTTTATTATTGAGAATTGTTCTAGCTATCCTGGGTTTTTTGTTATTCCAAATGAATTTGCAAATTGCTCTCTCTCTCTCTCTCTCTCTCTCTCTCTCTCTCTCTCTCTCTCTCTCTTCCTCTCTCTGAAGAATTGATTTGGAATTTTGATAGGGATTGCACTGAATCCATAGATTGTTTTTGGTAAGATGACAATTTTTACTATATTAATCCTGCCAATCCATGAGAATGGGAGACCTTTGCTTCTTCTGGTCATCTCTTCAGTAAAAATAATAATAATAATAATAATAATAATTCAGGCATCTCACTGTGTATCTCAGACTGGTCTGTAATTTACTTTGTAGCCCAAACTGGATTGCCTCTCTAATATAATTTAGTACAACATTTTTTATCTCAGTTTCCAGAATATTAGGCTCTACCCTGCAGAAACCTTGCCCCAGGAGGATCCATCTGATATTCTGAAGCAGCTCCTGGCTGTATAGTACCTTACACTTCAGTGGTGCATCATTTCCATGAGGACAGTGTTTATGTCCCTTTAATATTACACTGAAGGAGAAGTTTTGAACATTTTCCCCTTCACATTCCCCCCACATACACTGTGGTCCTGCCGAAGAAGCAGAAGTAATGTGCACCATTACAGCTGTGAGTATACTGTTCCTGTTGAGAATTCAGGGACCATTTCAATAGAGGAAAATATAAAGCCACACTCTCCCCTTAGCTGATATTACCTGGTGATATACTTGAGTAGCCTTTGTCATGTACTGAACAATGTATGACTTAACAAGATATACAACGTACTCATCACATAACAGTTCATTGAAACAATTTAGGATGTAAGAACCAGAGATGAACAATGTCCACCCAGGCGCACCTTCCTCCTCCTTACCAAAGAAGGGAAGACAGTTCTGTACACCAGGGAGCACACATGCCTCAGGCACAATCTGAGTGCTTATGTATGCATTATGTACTCATGCTGATGGTGCAGAACAGGCTTTGAGTCTTGTCTGTGTTGTAGGAAGATCTGGCCATGAAAGGACTCCTCCAAAGTATTTCCTTTACTTCAGCATCATTTTAGAGACACTCGTTTGATATCAGAAAGCGAGTAATCTACTGAGCAGTACAAGAAGGAACAATGAGATGAAAAAGAAGCAGGAATCACAAATGCATTACTAGCAATACTGTAAGCCTTGTCTTGGTTACGGTTACTACTTCCTTGCTGTGAAGAGTCTTTATGACTAAGGAAATGTACAGAACAAAGCATTATACAGGGAGCTGGCTTATGTTTTCAGAGGGTTAGTCCAGTGTCATCATGGTGAGGAGCTCACCAGGACACAGGCAGGTGTGACTCTGGAGCAGTAAACCAGAGTTTACATCCTGACCACTGACAGGAGGCAGTGAGGAAGAGACTGTTCCTGGTGAAGGCTTTTGAAATTTCAAATCCTAACCCCACTGACAAGCCTCTTCCAACAGAGCCACACTTCCTGATCTTTCCTAAACAATCCACAGATGGGAAACAAAGCACTCAATTATATGAGATTAGGGAGATAATTGTCATTTAAACAACCTCAGCCCAGCACTGGGATTTCCTCTGCCTCATCACAAGCTCCAAAGAGAGAATTGTGGTTGTTTGAGAATTCGTGAACCAACAAGAATCTATTCCAAGATGTCATTCATTAGTAAAAAAGACTGCTGTGTGAACTTTGGGGCAGACAGAAAGCCACTGAAGTGACTTATCTATAATAATGTGGTCTTCTGAAAACTGTATTTTCATTGGGGGTATGTCCATGAATTAACCTGTCTGTCTTGAAACTTTAATGAGGTAGTGCAACTTTTACTTTTTCAAAGTCTAATTGTAATGACGGTTCTTAAATGCTTTAGCCTACCTTCTAGCCCAGCACACACCACAGGTAGTGGAAATGCAAGGATACTGGGGATGTAGACTTGTTTATAAATGGTTCTTTGGAGCTATTCCCATCTATGTTGTCTGGAAATCTGTAGATCTGTTCACAGGAGTCAGCAGTTGCAGCTTGTTCTACTTGCAAACACTTGACAGATAGAGCAGCCTAGCAGTTCAGTAGAGTGAGTATAGGAAAGATGAATCAACAGCCTTAGCTGTACCTAGCAGAGACAGCCAGGCCTCAGCCTTGGCACAGGTCAGCAGAAGGGACCAGCAGGAGCTCCATGAGATGTTCTCGGCTGTACATCTCTCACGGAAAATCAGTAAAGGCTAGATTCACAGCTAGCTGTCCCAGGAAGGCAAGGTCGGCCTCAGTCACAGTTTGCCCACTTCTTTATATTTCCCTTCAAATATATCGTGGGTTCCACCAATTTCACCTCAGCGTGTCTCTTGCCTCAGCACATGCATCTGTTGCATCCTACATCACTCTGTCAATTAGCCTGAGTCCTTGGAGCACCAAGAAACTGCAACACACCACCAGAAGATTTTTGTGTGTTTCTCTCTAGGGAGTCCCTACAAATGGAGCTCCTCTGCCCTTGTAAGGCAGACCAATGCATGGCTGTAGTTAGCAAGGAATCCTTCATCATATGTCCTTTCATGTGCTTGCTTTAGAAGAACCTCCTCTCTCCTGTGTCTGCTTCAGTGAAACATTCCATGACCAGTCTGCCACTTCAGCTAAGTATTCCTTCACCTGTTTGCCCCAAGAAAACACCATCCCTCTGACTTTTCAATGAACCCTTAAGTTTCCCCTTCAAGCTTGAGCACACAGGAATTTATGAACTGTCATCTGCCTTAATCAGAGATCTATTGCTGTGAAGAGACCCCATGATTAAGGCAACTCTTAGAAAAGAGAGCATTTGATTGGCCTCCTGACACTTTCAGAGGTTAGTGCACTATCAACATGGCAGGAGCAAGGTGACATGCAGGCAGACATGCTGCTGGAACAGTAGTTGTACATACTGATGCATAGACAGAAAGAGAGACTGGGTCTGGCATGGGCTTTGGAAACATCAAAGTGCAACCTGGATCTAATGGCAAATTTCCTTCAACAAGGCCATATCTAATACAGTAAGATCACACCTTTTAATTTTTCTTAAATAGTTTCACTCACTGATGGATAAGCATAGAAAACATGAGTCAGTCTTATTCAAAGCATCGCTCCCCCAAAACATCAAAGAGACTAGAGATCTACACATGCCCATGCATATATTCTTCAGATCCTCTACCCTACAGCTAAGAGAGCCTTTGTGAAAGTCTTCACCTTTATCTCTCCTTGAGGGACCCTCATTTTTCTGCAAGGACATTTTGATGGGAGCTTTCTTTTTCAGAATACTATGGAATCTTTCTCCTCATTTTGAGTTTTTATGCCTGTGTAACATAAACACAACTGGGCCAGTGAGGTTTCCCTTCAAAATTTACAGTTGTTTCCAAGATACCTTGTGAGACATTATACCTAATGATCAGAGTTTCAAATAGCCAGGAGTATGTCAAACTGATCCATTTCTCAGACCTGCATAAACAAGGCTTCTCTCGAGGTATTTAGAGTATACACAAATGAAAGTCTTGTACAAAAATATTAGAACAGAATGATTTAAGAACACTGAATACTCATGCTGCTGGAAGAAGCAGGCCCACTGGAGGAGGACATCCTCTCTGTAACATGCCTTCTAAGTGGACACACATATCCAGAGGAAAATTTATTTTCTAACCAGCTACAACCACTCTAATCTCCCCTCCCTCGAATTCCCCCTCACTGGGACATCCAGCCTTCACAAGACCTAGGCCCTCCTGTCCTGCTGATGCTTGACAAGTCCATCCTCCTCTACAAATAGAGCCAGAGACATGGGTCCCTCCATGTGTGTTCCCAGGATAGCTGTTGAGACCCAGGGAGCTCTGGTTGGTTGGTATTATTGCTCTCCCCGAGGAGCCATAAACCCTTCATTGCCTTTAGTCTTCTGTCTAAGGAGCCTGATATAGCTGTGCTGTCTTCTTAGAGGTCTGCCAGAGCCTGACAAATACGGAGGTGGATGCTTGCAGGCAACCATTGGGCTGATCAAGGAGTTCCCAATGGAGGAGTTAGAGCATTGTATATTCTTAATTGAAGAAAAAATTCCCTTGACGGGTATTAAAAAATCTTTGAGATTATCTAGAATTAAGTACTTCTGAAGTCAGAATGTACTGAATTACAAGAGACAATACCAAATCATAATTCTGCTACTAAGATGCCAAAGCTTTTAAGTTCAGACTCCATTTTGACGACCTGACATAAGTTTGAACTCAGGTAAACTAACAGGCTGGTACCTAGCATTATTTTCCAAGTTTCCCCCCAACAAAACCTGAGCCTAGCTCCAGTCTCTAGGCTAATTCCCAACAAGACCAGCATCTCCAGGTTATACCCTCAACAAGACCAGTGTCTCCAGACACAAAAGCTTGTGATTTGTGTGGTGGCTAATTTGTCTGAATGTTAGAAACTTTCTGTGAGATCTACAGAGCATAAAGAAAACTTGTGTAAAGATAAATTATGTTGCCACGGTTAAATTTTCCAGGTCTGAGTAAACATCTGAGCACTATGGCTTGTCATGTGTTTGAGTGCGCCACCTTCTGGTTGATTCCCATTACTGCAGACAGTATCCTTTTCCCGGTCTGAATAGTGCTACATTCAACTTCTGTGAACACCACCTTCTGGTCGTTTCATGTTACTACAGGCTGTGAGGTTTTTTTGTTTTGTTTTGTTTTTGTTTTGCTTTGTTTTTTTTTTTTGCTTTTGGTTGATTTTTGTTTATGGTTGTGCCTTTTTCTGTTCATTGATCCTAAACAACATCACATCGTTCTGGGTACAAGGTCTTAAATTTGTTTTTATGGGCGGTGGCAGTTAGGACAGATATATCTGGGAGCTGTGTCTACAGTGGGGCCAGGAGACATCCTGAGCCTCGGTTTGGGTGGGCATGGGCTCAGGGTCACCAACTGGCAGAAGCTGGCCCCCACCCCAGCACCCTGTTTACACCCCAGTGAAACAATGACCTCCTGGTTAAAGATGATGCCAGAATGACTCATTACCAGCCTCTCTTCTTGAATGCCCCCAGGATAACTTTTCAGCTGCCTTGCTGCCTAACCCTGAGCTCGATGGGCCTCTGCATGACTGCTTGGATGGATGCAGAGGTAACATGGTTCACCAATGGTAACAGCCTCATTCAGGACAGAGGTATGCTGGGGCAATGATGGTCTCAAATACCAAGATCATATGGGCAGAGCCACTCCTGACAGGAATGTCAACTCAGAAAGCTGAACTGGCAGCTCTGACCAAGGCATTAGAGCTGAGAAAAGACAAGAGACACAGATGGCTGGTGTGCCTTTGCCACTGCTCATATCTGTGGGGCTATTTATAGGGAGAGAGGCCTTCTGATGGCAGAAAAAAGGTCTAAACTCCATCCCAGAGGGCAACAAGACAGTACAGTGGGTGGCCCTAGAAATTGGGCCCCTCATGTCCTTGATTGCCCTAGACCCAGGAGATCCTACACTCTGATCACACAGAAGATGTGATCTGTGCCAAATCTCTGCCCACGTCTCAGTGTCATAAGAGATGGAGGACAGCTGACTAAAAACTAATTGTACCAGAGAAAATGGGTATATACATACTGAAAAAGATCCATCATTCTTCACACATGAGACCCCAGAGAATGGAGGACTTAGTTCATCAGTCCCACATCATAATCAGAAATGACAATTTGAGAACAGCTAAAATTGTTAAAAACTATGAGGACTGTCAATTTACTAGTGAAGTTGCCAATGAGAAGAACCCTGGTACTCAATACTGGAGCACCAAGCCAGGAGTCTATCAGGAAATGGACTTCATGGAAATTCGGATACAAGTATTTGCTAATATTAAAGATACTTCTTTAGGATGGTCTGAGACTTTCCCAGTTAAGCATGAGACTATAGAGACAGTAACAAAGAAACTACTAAAAGAAATTCTTCCAAGGTGTTTTTTTTTTTT